>NC_050181.1:35275861-35383361 GCF_008315115.2 Sander lucioperca
AGGTCGAGGTGCTATATAAATAATGTAAAAGTATCAAAACGCTCCACAGAGAAATGCACACAGCCCGTATTCAGAAACTGTGCCTTTAAACGAGCCGTCAGGACTTCTGTACGGTTGTGGTGTCACAGCTATACTATATATAGGTATAAAGTGCCGCCACAGTGCTGTTACAGTTATTCCCCGGCTGCAATGACGATGCAGAGATGCCAAGAGCGCAGATGTGGAATACCCGGAAACGCTTATGAATCAAAGCAGACTGGGCTTTTTCAGGAGGGGGGCTTAAAGAGACAGGCGCTAAAACAGAGTGTTTCAGACAGAGGGTCAGGGGCGTCCACAGGGCCCAGAATTTTGTGCTACGCCCCTGCAGAGGATCAATACAGGTATCCTCAGACAGACAGTATGAGGAAAATAAAGAGTTTTTTGAACATTAAAGCACGTAAATCTGTTCTCGTAGAAACCCAAAATACAAGTATGAACCTGAAAATGAGCACAACATTGGACCTTTAAATCAGTTTATATTGTGACAGATATTTTGTGAGATTTTAAACCTTTGTACAATTACTGGCAACAACTAGATTGTGTGCTTAACTTCACATAGTAGTCTTTTAAATGGGTGTGTAAATACATGCATATACTTACTTTATTTTTTATGGTATTTACTATAGTATTTTGCATGCAGTATATTGAACTTTTGATGCACGGAAAGGTGAACATGCATTTAACTGGCTACTGAATATAGAAATGTTTAAAGAGTCTGTATCAATATGAAATATGAAATACACACACCCAGTCATATTACTCATGCTTTCATTACACTGAGCGTGAGGCAGAAGAGATGTGTGTTTGTTGAAGCAAAAAAACAACAAATCCTGATTATCATGACATTTGCAAAATGGAAACTTTTCTATTTTACCTCTCAGGCATAACTCCACAACCCACAAAGCACAACAGCAACATCAGTTTAAATATCTGGGACATGCAGCACACGCATTAACCAGAGTAGGTTTCAACATCAATTTATTATCTGAAAGAAAACTCTTGTAACAGCCTCTCTTTCTCAAAGCCCCATCACCTTAAAAATGTGGCCACTTTGGCATTTTATTTGTGGTAGCAACAGTATCACACGATATATTTCTAGCAGGGAAAGATTGCATGCTTGCAGACACAAGATATCTCAGACGATTATGGGCTCGATCCATCATGTGATAAAGTAGGGCCTGGGGGGAAACCTATAGGCTTAGATTGCTGCCGTCTGCTGCTTAATGAGCTGGCAACAACAGGAAGTCCCATGATGAAACAGGAATAGTGCTGAACATGATCTCAATAGCAGCCCAGTACATACATACATACATATATACATATAGTTTGTATGGAATAAAATCAAGTTATTTTCCAACATGATACATATGTTTATTCCTTCATTAGCTTCGAGATCAGCATCATAAGCAGTGAGAAATGTAGGAAAGATACAAAAAATAGTGCTAAAATAAAGCCAGAAGAATAAGTAACACAACAGACTATACTTGAATATACAGTACACGAAATACGATGCCATGAACAGCAAAGTCAAAAAAGGGCTCATGAGACAAAATGGGAAACGGCACAAAACTAGTCGTCACCCAGTCTACTCTCGATGTGTCAAATCATTTAATCAAATCATGCTTTCACACCTCACACATCTAGACTTTCTGTCTCTGTCACTCAGCACACATGCACACTCACACTCACACTCACACACTCACACACTCACACACACACACACACACACACACACACACACACACACTTTCAGATCCTCATGTGTGTGCATGTGTATCCTACATGCACATACTTGATGTTTGATGTCTCTGTAGGACTGCAGGTCAGCAACGCAGCCACAAATGCTGCAAAGCTTATGTGTGCAAAGGGGCTTGCAAGCAGAAGGACGCGGAAAGCAGCTGGCAGGTTGTCACAAGTACTGCATGTACATTGCAGATACAAGACAAGTGATTAGCCTAACGTCAGGTTATGGTCCCTGCCACAAGCCATTCAGCATCGCACATGATCTGTTTTAATACATTCTACCAGATTTCTCATTTCTGTCTACCTTGTACTGCAGCTGTCGTGGAAGATCCTGCGTACGGTATTGTGCTTGGCACATAGATTCACTTAAAGCCACACAGAGGCTTTATAGCCTTTGTTTGATCCTGTTTTGTTTAAAAAAAAAAAAATCTAAAAGACTGAAATACATTAGGGAACTTAGGTTCTCTACTCCTGTTCACTAATCTTGTAATACTATTTGCTTTCTTGATTAATGCAGGTTTAATACAATTTGAGCCAGACTAAAAGCAAACACTATCAGCCCAGGGAGAAATGAAGAAATTGAGTCATATGTTTACTCACTGAGGTTGACAGTAATCCCTGTTTGCTCTGACTTGGAGTTCTGCTGTCAGACTGTGGGGTTATGTAACCATGACAGTGGTTTTTGTAGCCTTGGATCAAGCTCAGCTTTCAACAGCCTCAAATGGCGAGGCGTGAAACACTGTGGCCCTGTTAATGGACGAGTGGAGTATCTACTTTCACCCCCAGTCACTGATTTCACCTCATGAGGGGCTTTCGGTAGAAAAGTCCCCCGTCTCTGATGTGCTAATGATTAATGTGAGTGTAAGTGCAGCCATAACTTCTGATATGTTTTGTATTGTCACCTCTTGTCTCGTTTCAGATACTTCACTTTCTGCCTTGTGCGTTTTCCCACCTTTTTTTTGGGATCGACTGTCCTGCCCTGATGTTGCGCCTTGTAAAGGCCTCTTTACAGTCGCTGTTCCCGACCTGTTGCGTGACAATGTGACGTCAAAATGACGTAGATCTCGCTGGCGCGCCAGGATTTTGAATGCGCGACCAGAGGTTTTTCAGCGGCACACGACAAAGCAGAAACACGAAGCATGGACGAGTTTGAGGGCAACCGGATGCCAGGACTCTCAGAGTGACTGCAAGTCTCTCTTGTAAACTTACTGGGTTAAGATGAGTTCTTTTATGGTGAATGAAAGGCTTGATCCGACGACGTAGGTCATCGAATTGAATTGAAGCATTGACGTCAATGCTGCTGCCAGTTCTGCCGTTGTTTACCTTTTTCTTCTTCTTCTAGTCTGTAGAAATAGCAATGTCGGTAGCCTTTCCTCATTAGCGCCACCTCTGTTCAGGAGAAGACAACTAGTGTCGCGACCACCACGCGCGAGTATAAATCATAGACAGTATATAAACTGGACCAACAGATCCCGTTGCTCTGGACGGAGACCAGTGAAGGATATTAGAAGCACTTTTCCGGTGATGGCTGAGCGTTACTGCGCAGCCTCCAACTGAGCTCGAAGACGTAGATGTGACGTGAGCAACCTGTCTGAAAGTTGTAAGTCTTCTGGTAGCTGTGCCAAGAGAAATCTCAATCATTCCCAATCTTACAGAGATGGAGAGCGTAGGTATATGTAAGGAGATAACATAGACACAGGCTAGTAATTGCTAACTAAAATGCTAGTTAACATTAGTAATTAAACTTAAACAGCAAATGTAAGTCGAAACTGCCTGCGAACTTCTCCTGTACTATACGGTAATTCCTCTACTATGCGACAGTAATATGACACAATCGTTAGCCTATTTTTACAAAAATGTCTATTACGGAGCCATAACGTGAGATACAAGGTAACTTTTATACATTTTCGTGTTTCTTTAGAAATAAACAATGGACAAATAGAGTCTTTAAACGCTTCAGATGTAAAGTTATTCACTGTCAAAGTGGCGCCAAAATGAAATGCTAACGGGAGGTGATGGCTTGGTAGCATCAAAATGGCGCCATAGAAGCTACGCATTCCGGGGAGAGGCTTACCCCCTTGGTATAAATAGTTACGGCGCTCCCATGACGTCACACTGTCGCGCGACAGAACAAGAATGGCGAGTTTACTGAACGTTTTACAGCCCTCATGTCACCTGTCTCCCTTTACCCCCCTTGTTGGCTTGTGTATTTAGTCTGTGTTCGCCCTTTGTCAGTTTGTTGTCCCTCCCAGTGAGTATTGTTCCTATAGTGTCTTAGTGAATTTTGTTACTGTTTAGTTTTCCCAGTGTGTTGGTATCTTCCTGCTACTTGTTACCAGATTTCCATTGCCTGCCTCTACACTTTTGGTGTTTCTCAATAACTCTCAAAAGATCATCCTGCTGCCTCTTGGTCTTAACATTCTAGATTTTGGGTCCAGACATGCTATTCCTCCAACCTTGACAGGATCATTAACCAGGGAAAGCAGGGAGACAAAGTGATAGTAAAAGGAATGCAAATGATACGGGGATCTATCTTAGTTTTTTATGTAAAATAGTTACCAGAATCATGTTCTGAGTAAAACATTTGCCTATTATAAATCAGTGAAACCGACCACTTGAATTAAGAGAGTTTACAGTCAATGTTCTGTTTTCAGTAATCACGTGTTTGATTAAAGATATACAAAGTCATTGCTTTGTAAGTGGAAGATAGAGCCAGTGATTGTTGTCTAACACCAGCTAAAATGCAGCTCTTTTTTAAAGTAGTTTCACTGAGGAAGGATAATGCTTCCTGTTTTTGCAAGCAACACACCCCATGACAGTGCATTAGCCTCAGCGCAAAAAAAACCTCTCTATTTATGTTGGAAGGAAGATTAGTACAATTACAGTATCTTCACCCAACAGTTGCAACTAGTACTATCTAATGAGTTAACAACATCCCAGTCATTTAGAAGGATTTCCTTCTTTAAAGACACCAGTGGTAGGAATTAACCTGAAGGTTTGTGTTGTTGTTGTCTTTGTTCCTTTGTTGTTGATCCAGGCATGCGGTCTTTGTTTGAAAATAATAATTAAACACAAATATCCTACCTATAGAAATAAATCTGTATGATCCTACCAAAACGTTGTAGGCTAATGTTGCATGCGTGTGAATCAGGGAAATCTTAAATGATATCAAATAAGATGAAACAGGTTGACTAGATGTGGTTAAAACACTGTGTTTGGTCTCAACTAAAGCTAGGACCAAAAAACCCTCCACCCTTATCAATTATCAATTATACCAATTATACCACACCCACAATTACTATGGTGTGGCCAATTTGCCAATCAGTGGCCTAGCTGTCAATCAAAATCAGTGGATCCGAACTATAACCGAAATGTGGGAAGTGTTAAAATAATAACTATTGTTCTTTAAATGTAAACAAAACGAGCAAGTAGCTACTTGGGCGCAGAGATATCACGCAGCACCTGAAACCCCCCAAACTTCCGTCAACATACCGGCGTGAATATTAGCTGGCTATTTTTCCTACAATAGTCATAGTGAATGGTGATGAACATGGTGGATTTTTTGAGAGACGAAGAGGATGAATTTCAAAAAACGGTGGAGTCTTCCTTTGAATAAAAATGGTTGTGCTTATAAGTGTAAACAATAGTAGGCTACAGTATTTTAGAGAAATACTATGATTAAAGGGGTGATAGAATGATTATATAGGGTATTTCACACTGTTCCCTAAGGTCTCCTAATAGGATATGTAACATTGGTTGGGCTGAAAATGGCCCGGGTGCTATTCTATGGGTCCTAATGCATCCCTGTGTTTTGGCCCTATTTGGAACGAGAGCTTTTCTTCCAAATATGGTATGCTCATGAATATTTAGATGAGCTGCGCGCTGATTGGTTGAGCGAACCACATACAGATACAGACGAGAGACGAGACAGCAGGTCTCATATTTCAGACACTGCAATGTTATACATTGTTCGTTACTACTAAATTACTAAATTCACTTCTGAGACTTTTCTATGCGAGAAATCAACAATGTAAAGGTCAAATATGTGCCGTTTTACAAAAATTGATGGCTAATTGCAAATTTTGTCCGACTGTGTGTCGGAGTTCATGAGCTCCGTGACAGCGGCCGGTGCTGCCTGGGTTGCTGCCTCGCCGCCCAGCCTGTCCTTTCACAGACCCCGGGTACACTTTTGGCATAACTATAGTATATTTACAGTTTGAATTTCGTCACGGCATGTATATCACAGCTACCCTAAGGTCTTACAAAGCTAACACTTTTGTCCAATTTCAATTTAATGCATTTTTGTGAATTTCAGAGGTCTAGGAGGAGGCTAGCTAGCTCTCATTGATAGAGCTCCATCCAGCTCACCGCGGGCTCTATCAATGAGACTCTTGGATAAGAGGCGTTTATTTCCCCGATCGTTTGTTTAAATAACTCAACAAACATATCCATTATAAGATTAACTGGAACCTGTGGTAAGAGATTGCGGGCGTAACAAGCTCGCTGACCGTGCTCTCACTCACACACGCCAGCCATTTAGCAGGAAGCGGGGAGGGAGAGCAGCGAGCTGCAGGCCCTGGAGCTCTGTTAGGGCAGCAGCGTTTGGTAGTCCAGTAACCCAGAAATGGTGACTTTGCCGCGGGCTGCCGGTCGTGACGGAGCTCCATCTAGCTCACAGCGGGCCGAGGACTGCGAAGGAGGACAGGCCGGGCGGCGAGGCAGCAACCCAGGCAGCACCGGCCGCTGAACTCCGACACATAGTCGGACAAAATTTGCAATTAGCCATCAATTTTCGTAAAACAGCACATATTTGACCTCTACATAGTTGATTTCTCGCATAAAAAAGTCTCAGAAGTGAATTTAGTGATGAAATAGCAGACGAACAATGTATACAATTTCTGAGATCTGCACGACCTATTCAGAAGACTACCTGATCTCAGATCAGTGGTGTAGCCTATGTAAATGTTGGGGCATGACAAAGGTGGAGACCAGAGCCAAATAAAGAGGAACTCGGTGGTTCGTTGAGATTTGCCCGTTTTCAGAGGCAGTTTCAAATTGTGAGATTTGCAGAGGAAAGAGGTGTCAATGGGATTTTGAGGTTCTATGTATGTCCTATTTACACACCAAACTGTTGTTATTCAACTATGACAAGGTAAAATCGGTTTTGCATTCTATCACCCCTTTAAATAATAAAATAAACAAATAAGTAATAAAGTCTGTGAGTTTTTCCAGAGCAACTTCCATTACATATGTAAATATTTAGGCTTCCTGACAGCAATGTTCATAAAAAACAAATGACCTCAGTAATACAGAACAATCTGACATTCTTCAGAAATTTAAACAGAAAGACTGTTAACTTGCCTAATTTATGAGCTAACTTGGCTAAAGCTAGCTAGGTAGCTAGATGAAAAGGCTGCGTCCCAAATTCCATACTAACATGCTATTTAGTAGGCTAAAACAGTATGTACAATTTTTTAGTACATGTCCGGAACCTTCTTATGAAACCAATAGTATGTGATTTGCATGCTATTTCTGGTCAAATATCACAGTATGCAATACTGGACACACGGTGTGTGTTTGTGTTTTCAGGTAAGATAGCTAGCCGTCAGCCACACATTTGGGAGGTTTTACACTCCAATTGAATCAGTATTATTTATTGGTGCGTTCAGTTATATTTTATGTCCTTTCTGTGACTTTTACTGCCAAGAAAATCTGGAGGCAAAACGAAATATTGACAAACCTGAAGATAGACTTGACTAGGAGTCATTCAGTGCGGACAGTGCATGGATCGAAAGGCTTTCTTGATAAAGGTAGGGCATTATCATAATCCCCTCTAGGTGTTAAACAGTAACGAGCAATCAATCACTCTTTTGATCTGACTGTATTGTGTCGTATAACTTTCCAACGTGAGAATGAAAATAAGGTTAAAGTTTAGAGAGGAAGTGAGACATTTGAAATGTGAAACAGTGGGTGGAGGTATTCGCTCTAACCTCATTCATCACCGCCTTTCATGAACAACGTGCAGGCACATCTTTACAGCCATGCTGCATGTCAGCAATGAGCCAAATCTCTCTCTGTGTCACTGTGGACACGTGGCTGCTGCAAACCAACACATATAAGCTACACGTACTCCTTCCATCCTTTGTCATATCCTTTCAATAGACATAAGCAATTGTGGTTTCTTATTGCACGACTATTGCCACGGTTCCCAGAATATAGAAGAACTCAAGGATGCTTTACATGCAATGAATATTACCAGCTAAATGTAGTTATTTAGAAACTGTTCTGTGTTTAATGGTCTAATCATTTGAGCTAGACTTGTAGGCCTGTTATATTGTTGGGTAGTTTAAATTAATATCAAACATTTTATAAAGTACATGTGTTTTGTTTGGAAAAATGTACTTTGTAAAGTAACTAAAGCTGTCAAATTAATGTAGTGGAGTAAAAAGTACAATTTTTCTCTCTGAAATGTAGCGGAGTAGAAGTAGAAAGTGGCATGAAAAGAAGTAAAATACTTAAGTACAGTACTTGAGTAAATGTATTTAGTTAACATTCCAGCACTGAATGTAACTAGTAGTGTAACTAATTACTTTCAGCAGTGGGTAATCCATTGTGTAATCCATTACTTTTTTTGAGTAACCACCCCAACACTGGTTAAATGTAATTATTGCCTCAACCTACACGTGACAAATATTGTACAAAGCAATGAACTCAGATAGATAGATAGATAAGATTAGATTTGATAGATAGATAGATAGATAAGATTTGATAGATAGATAGATACTTTATTCATCCCAAGGGAAATTGTAGGAATCCAGTAGCTTCTAGACAACCATAACACAACAAACACATACACACATATATCTCACATACATAAAAATCACTCACAGAAAATTTAAGAGTTATAAAAATCACTCACAGAAAATTTAAGAGTTATAAAAATCACTCACAGAAAAGAGTTAAAGGTGCTAAGGTAGACTGTGTGCAATGGTGGTAGTGCAAAAGAGAACAGTGTAGGGATTGATCAGTGCAATATCTTATTATTAAATATTAACTATGACTATAAAAAAGACAAGAATGTAAACCTAATAGAATTAGAATTGCTTGACAGAAAAGAAATAATATACGTTAAGAACAATATATAACAGGGAATAAGTTATAAGATGTATATGTTATGACCAGAGTCCAGATTGTGTAGGAGGGCTAATATAGCCTATAAGACAGTCAGCCTAGGCTGGTGTTGAGACATGTCTTTTTAAAGTTCTCTGCTTATGGCTTACCATACTTTGATTACTGTCATTGTCCAGTGTTGGCAGTACTTCCTTAGACGTGTATCTACCTGACTGTAGCGAGGTAGTATTTTATGGAAGCATGGTGATTTATTCACCCGATTTCCCTTTCTATTTATATAGCCCTAACTATGTGAAAAATGTAAGAGGAGGAAGAAGGAAGTGGTTTTGTGTCATGTGAGGTTTCTGCTCCTCTTAGTCTGATGTGGCTTATACGTCACACGTTGTTGGTGAGGTTGAATCATATTGCACTGGAGCAGAAGAGTGCAAAACACATTATGCTGGTTGTATATTTGCACCGCTCAGCTTTATAAAAAAAAAAAAACCCTATTTAGCATGTACTGTATGAGCCGTATATAAACAAATATCCATAAGTGATAATGAATCTGTAAAACAGATAAAGAATGATTAACAGGATATATATATATATATATATATATATATATATATATATATATATATATATATATATATATATATATATGTTGTCACATACAGTATGAGGACACATTTTTCAACCTTAACATGCCTTGATGAATTTCTAACACATTTAGTTCTATAAAACACTAAGAGTTTGTTTATTTCTGTAATCATATATTTGTTAATATAATTACATTGTTATACAGTTCACCAGTTATGGATAATAATTCCACATATTATAAATTATAATTGTTGATAATTACATTAACTCTGTGTGTGTATGTGTGTGTGTGTGTGTTCTTGTTTAACTACATTTGTGGGGTCCAAAAACCGGGAAAACAGTATACCTGTGGGGTCCCGACAGCCTTGTGGGGCCAAAATGCTGGACCCCACAACTTTAAAGGGCTGTTTGAGGGTTAAGACTTGGTTTTAGGATTAGGGTTAGAATTAGGTTATGGTTAGGGTGAGGGTAAGGGTTAAGGTTAGTTGTGATGGTTAAGGTTAGGGTAAGGGGCTAGGGAATGCATTATGTCAATGACGGATCCCCACAAAGATAGTGAAATGCACGTTGTGTGTGTGTGTGTGTGTGTGTGTGTGTGTGTGTGTGTGTGTGTGTGTGTGTGTGTGTGTGTGTGTGTGTGTGTGTGTGTTGGTTAACACCAGTGTCTGAGAATCCAACATCAACAGCACAAAGTGATTTGAGCTCTGTCACTTGACTAGCATGTGACCGGTCGGGGGGGGGGCGGCTGCAGACAATAATACCCCCCTAACAGAGGGACTTGAGGGAGCCACAGCTGCCGGGTCACAGAGAGGGGGGAAAGACCATGTGAGAGATTAGATATGGAGGCGTGCTGAGAGATGGAGCGCTGCTGTAAAAAAACTATTAGCCAGCAATTTGCTTGCATGTTGTTGTGAGACCGGTGTTTGTGCTGTGTACCTACTGTATATGCAGTGGTGGAATGTAACTAAGTACATTTACTCAAGTACTGTACTTAAAGCTATAGCGCGTAGTTTCTGTCGCCCCCATGAGGAATTCTTAGTAATGACAACAACACTGTCGGCGTCCACATGATACAAGCCTTCCGTGATCGTGCACTGCCCCCACCATCCTCCACGCAGTTGCTAGTATCCAAGGAGGACACGGAGGATTAAAAAAACATGATGGACTCTTCAGAAGAGGTCATTATCTTCACTCAAGCCTTTGCGCAGCAAAATCACCGGACGCCACAATCTTCTGAACGTAGCCATACTGAGAAATACAGACGGAGTTGTGTGGAGCCGATAGTCTTAATTAGCTTTGTAGCAACTCATTTGGCAACGGCTTGAATGTAACGGACGGTCATTAATATCAAAAAGTTACGCACTAAATCTTTAAGTAAATTTGAGGTACTTGTACTTTACTTGAGTCTTTTCTTGAACTTTCTACTTCTACTCTGCTACATTTCAGAGGGAAATATTGTACTTTCTACTCCACTACATTAATCTGACAGTTTTAGTTACTTTACACATTAAGATTTTTGCATACAAAACACATGTAGTTTATAAATCCTGGTCAGAGGAGGCCAGCCGAGACGCACCAGCCCCTGGTTTCAGCCTTGCCGTTTTTACTTTAGACGCTGTTATTTTTCTTATCCTAGTTTTAAAAATAAACATTGATATTCCTTATCAGCTTTTTTTAACTGCTCTCCTCCCGTTAAAAAGAACCTGGCTTTTAATATTTTATCGCTTCCAATTTTGGTTTAATTTTTAATGAGGCCTTATGGTTAAAAACCTAGGTGGCGTTGTCTGCCCCATTTTTTAAACAACTGAATTTTAGATACAGTACATACATTGATTTAATCCAGTTAAACTAGATTAAATCCTCCATACTACGGAAGATCATGTCCGCCATGAAAAGACCAAAAAAAATGATGAAAAGTTTGATAAGATAGATATAAAAATACTAAAGCCAGATGAGTCTATTCTGTGAAAATCTTTGCCTTACTATTTCAGGAGCGGGGGGGTGCTCCTTTGTTTGAGGCTCAGTGCTATTGTGTTTTTGTTGTATTGTGTTGCTACTCTTTCATTCCCACCGCAATATCAATCTTAAACAAGGCCAAATAAGAGTGTAACAACTACTTCTTTAATGCATGTTTTTATGCTGTTTGTGAGCCCCTAACATACGATATATCATGATATATTTATATATATATATTTCATGCATGGTTTTATGTTGTTTGTGAGCCCTAACATAAGATTTATCATGATTCTTTTTTTATCTTCATCAAGCATAACTTTGTAACTATTTCTTTTATTTTCCTGGCTAAAATGAATTTCCATAGAACACAGCACATGTTGATGCCATACATTCTTAGGTAGTGTTTACTCTACTTCCCCGGATGAGAACTCAAACACTACCAAACAACATCTTGAAAAATATGCACATTTTGTCTTAATACAAATTAAACCCGAGCATTGAACCAAGGAACCACTTATCACCCCAGCAGATACCATGACCACAACTGAGACTGAGAGAGACAAGAATAACAACCAGAAAATGCCAACCAACAAAGGTCTTAAATCAAAGGAGGGGGAATCACTGCTCTGAAGTGTCACAGAAGCTTTTCTTTCTCGTCATAAGTGATTTGGAGGAAGTAACAGTGTGGGCAGAGTATTGCATGAAAGTGAAGATGGCAGGATGTTGGTACTCGTTTCTCACTACCAGCGCACAAGTGAATGACCACAACAATCATGTCTACACACTTTCTTCAAACCGTAAGCAGAATTGTAAGGTTACACCAACGGAGTTTACGCCAAGAGAACTGAAATGCCACTTTTGGGGCATTTCCTTGAATTAAAGCTCAGTCAGTTCAAAAATTCCCTTAGTGCATTTCGTTGCATTTCAGAGAGTTCAGGGTGGAAACATTTCGAAGAACTATTAACTTCCTCAGTGCACACAAAGCATTAACCAAACTCGTGTGTAAGAAAAGAAAACGTCCTCTTTCAGGCACTGTGTAGAGATACGTACACTGGATACCAGAGATGGGGACTCGAGTTTGAGACTCAGACTTGAGTCGCACACACAGTGACTTCAGACTTGACTTGAGACTCGTCCTCAAAACACTTCGTACTCGAGATGCGGGACTCATGAACAATCTTTACTTTTAGGAAAAGTCTGATGAGCTGAATCCCCTCTCTGCGTAACCTATAACCTACCTACGTAACCCGTAGTATGTAACATATCTCCTGCGCTTGGCGCACACCTGAGAGAGGACAACAAACATGTTGACCGCATCGGCAGCTGCTGTGCCATTCATCAGAAGCTTTAAAACTTCAGACAACTAGGCCCGAACAAAAGTAGATCTGAATGCAAAATATGTGGACTCTAGTTTAAAGACTTGAGACGTGACTTGGACTCTAGCTCAGAGACTTGTGAGCATCTCTGCTGGGTACTGTAAGCATCAGCACGTGCCTGAAGTTCAGTTCAGATTTCAAATTTGCATTTTGCAAATTGTCTGTGCAAATAAGAAAAACAGATGTACACATGTACAGTGAGGAAAATAAGTATTTGAACACCCTGCTATTTTGCAAGTTCTCCCACTTAGAAATCATGGAGGGGTCTGAAATTGTCATCGTAGGTGCATGTCCACTGTGAGAGACATAATCTAAAAAAAAAAATCCAGAAATCACAATATATGATTTTTTAACTATTTATTTGTATGATACAGCTGCAAATAAGTATTTGAACACCTGTCTATCAGCTAGAATTCTGACCCTCAAAGACCTGTTAGTCTGCCTTTAAAATGTCCACCTCCACTCCATTTATTATCCTAAATTAGATGCACCTGTTTGAGGTCGTTAGCTGCATAAAGACACCTGTCCACCCCATACAATCAGTAAGAATCCAACTACTGACATGGCCAAGACCAAAGAGCTGTCCAAAGACACTAGAGACAAAATTGTACACCTCCACAAGGCTGGAAAGGGCTACGGGGAAATTGCCAAGCAGCTTGGTGAAAAAAGGTCCACTGTTGGAGCAATCATTAGAAAATGGAAGAAGCTAAACATGACTGTCAATCTCCCTCGGACTGGGGCTCCATGCAAGATCTCACCTCGTGGGGTCTCAATGATCCTAAGAAAGGTGAGAAATCAGCCCAGAACTACACGGGAGGAGCTGGTCAATGACCTGAAAAGAGCTGGGACCACCGTTTCCAAGGTTACTGTTGGTAATACACTAAGACGTCATGGTTTGAAATCATGCATGGCACGGAAGGTTCCCCTGCTTAAACCAGCACATGTCAAGGCCCGTCTTAAGTTTGCCAATGACCATTTGGATGATCCAGAGGAGTCATGGGAGAAAGTCATGTGGTCAGATGAGACCAAAATAGAACTTTTTGGTCATAATTCCACTAACCGTGTTTGGAGGAAGAAGAATGATGAGTACCATCCCAAGAACACCATCCCTACTGTGAAGCATGGGGGTGGTAGCATCATGCTTTGGGGGTGTTTTTCTGCACATGGGACAGGGCGACTGCACTGTATTAAGGAGAGGATGACCGGGGCCAGGTATTGCGAGATTTTGGGGAACAACCTCCTTCCCTCAGTTAGAGCATTGAAGATGGGTCGAGGCTGGGTCTTCCAACATGACAATGACCCGAAGCACACAGCCAGGATAACCAAGGAGTGGCTCTGTAAGAAGCATATCAAGGTTCTGGCGTGGCCTAGCCAGTCTCCAGACCTAAACCCAATAGCGAATCTTTGGAGGGAGCTCAAACTCCGTGTTTCTCAGCGACAGCCCAGAAACCTGACTGATCTAGAGAAGATCTGTGTGGAGGAGTGGGCCAAAATCCCTCCTGCAGTGTGTGCAAACCTGGTGAAAAACTACAGGAAACGTTTGACCTCTGTAATTGCAAACAAAGGCTACTGTACCAAATATTAACATTGATTTTCTCAGGTGTTCAAATACTTATTTGCAGCTGTATCATACAAATAAATAGTTTAAAAAATCATACATTGTGATTTCTGGATTTTTTTTTTTTTAGATTATGTCTCTCACAGTGGACATGCACCTACGATGACAATTTCAGACCCCTCCATGATTTCTAAGTGGGAGAACTTGCAAAATAGCAGGGTGTTCAAATACTTATTTTCCTCACTGAATCTATATACACAAAACACTATATATCGTAAAATGTTACAAAAGAAACCCCTCTTATTTAGCATTATTAACATTAACAACCAATTTATAACACACTGATGTAGTTGTGAGGTAAGTTCTTTCACAAATGACAGTGTCAGTCAACAGACCAATAGCAACAGGGATGGATAAAGCCAATGAATCCTTAAATCTATTGGTCCTGCACCTTGGCAGATTATCTGCGACCAGATGGAAGCAACCTGAACTCACTGAACAAATGCTAAGGTCAATGCGATTTGACTGGGCCTTCTTCATGACTCGGACTTCGTAGACTTAGGAGAGGTCGGTTAGATTTGTGCCTGTAAAATACTTTCTAACCTGCTCTTGGTTTTTTTTAAGGTAAGTAAGTGACCCCAACCAACAAACAAAAGAGAATGTTTGGATGGATTCAATCAAACAAGGGAAAATATTCTCATAAAAAGGTGGTGTCAACATTAAAACTTCTGAGCTTCCGATAAAAGTGCATGCACTGACACAGCGCAAACAACCTTCCTATTAGGTCCAAAGGTTACGTTACCATCAATAATTGTGCCCATATACTTTACAACTTTAACCACCTGGCTATGAATAACAGCAGGCACTGTTCTACCACAGTCAGTTTTTATTATTACTGACAGTCCCTCCAGAAAAACGTGATTATGTGATCGCATAATCAGCCAAAGTCCGCATATTTATGCGGGGGCCGCATTTCTTCAAATACGCCGCACTTTCGCCGCATAAATTGCCGATTTCCGCGCAAAATATGCGGGACTTGCATGATTTCATAATCCCTGCATTTTCGTTGCAAAAAAGTCACACATATCTTAGCAGAAAGTTGAAAAATGTTGCGTTTACTTTTACAGCGTTTACGTTTACAGCCACTTTCCCCTGTTGCCATGGGAACGTTATGAAGTGATGTAATTACACGACGTGAACATCATCGAAAAGCTGCAAACCACGCGATGAAGCCATCATGAAACTGCAGTTTTTGCAAGTTCCCGCAATTTCATTGCATAAAATTGCATAAATATCCCGCATATTCCATCGCATTTTTTAAGAAAACGTGCCGCATAATCAAGGATTTTTGCCCGCAACAATAACAAAAAAAACTCTGGACTGTACTAAGCACGGACACAAAGGAATCATTCAGAAACTTGATATGTCTGCCCTTATAATGACACTGACACTGATATGAATACAACTGTTAGAATATATTTTGTGAAAGTGTTAAGAAAAGGTTTTAGATGCTGAGAATTGGAAGTCAAGGTCATGTTTTTATACAGTGTTACAAATTAGTCAGGAGCCGGCTGGAGCCAGAAGATCTGGACTGGATCCAAACTGATGAGAGCACCACCAGGGATGGGACAGAAATGGATAAATAGACAGTATCTTAACTTAGCAGCACCTGATGCTAGGGGAAACGCTGTCGGTCCGTTAGGAGATAGACTTTGCCTTGTATCAGATCCATGTACATGTACTTGTATTCTGCAATATCATTCACTAAACTTGTTATTAACTTTAACTGGACGAATCCTGGTCTTGATTTGATTCCTGAGTTTTATTTCTCTGATCTACCAGTAAACGAACAGACCTTGCCAGAATCACGCCTTTGGCTGAGTCTCTATCTGTCAGAGGGAGAGCAGGAGACGCTTGGGAAGAAGTTGGTAATTTCATGGCGCAGATTAACACTTTAGCATGCACTATATCCGTGTCCCATTCTCATTAGGGGCTGAGCCCCCCTAAAGGTCTGATCCTAGAATGGCCCCTGCTGCTACTTTATACTTGTACTCCACTACACCTCAGAGGGAAATGTTGTAATGTTTACTGCACTACATCTATCTGACAGCTTTTGCTTTATTGCTTCACGCTAGGCTTGTTTCTGCAACAGCTCATTGAGTATTGGATACAATTAAACTATTGAGGAAATATTTTCCTTTGACATTGGTCCAGTATTAAACGAGATCTCTGAAACGGTGAAACAAGCTACAATGTAAGTTAATAGGACAATTATCCAGCTTGTATTTACGTTCATAAAAGTGCTCGTTTTGCCGCTGACAGGCTCAGATTAATATTCTAAGTGTCTGACAACATTATGGAAAGGATTTCTAAGGGAGGTCGACCTTTCTGTTAAAGAGTAAGATCCTTTTTTTAAACATAAAAAGTTCGCGAAATTGCGTTCGCTAAACCCACCAGACTCCATGTAAATAAACAGCAATTTTAGCATCGTAAATTATGGGCACATGCACGTTTAGGGTGCACGTTTGGTCAATGTTTTCTTTGTTTTATTCCAATTTCGGGTCTGTCAGTCACAGTGAAAACTGGGGACATTTCCGGGTCGGGGACAGCTCCAGCCGGGGACAGGTCACCGAAACCGGGGACTGTCCCCGGAAACCGGGGACGTCTGGTCACCCTACTCTCAAGTGAAAGTCAACCAACCAACAAATAGTTATTATTGTGGCTGCTGGTAAGTTACTGGAAAGGAAACCACCCGTCATTAGTCATTCATTAATTCAAAAAATTCACACCCGTTTCATCCCCATTTGGTTGGCTGTCATATGTTTGTTCCATAAAATTAAACTCGCAGATATTTATTATTATTATTATTATTATTTTTTAAACGGGACACAAACCCTGATGTCCTGGGTGAAAGTCCTGTGTTTCTTTGACACTCAAGGTTTCTGGAAAGACATCGCTGTAGAGTTTTTCAAATCTATTTTTTGGTGCTCTGAGCATCACAAGCCGAGTGCCATCTAGTTCCATCACGTTCCAGAGAATCTCTACGGCCGATATCTCCAACGCTGGGCAACTCACACCAAAACAATCCTGGTTGATGGATAGCACTACTGGTAAAAGGACAAATATGTATTTTAGATTTTGGGGTGAACTGTCCCTCTCAACTGGTTGAGATGAACACCATCTATCATGCTTAACTGTAAACCCTTTTGTTTTGTTTTTTCGAGGGGCAACCACAAAAAGTACTGGAGGCTACATGCAGGATAACTGCCAGGTTACTGTCAATAAATAATAATTCATTTTGCGCCGGAATTGTCCTTTAACACATTTTTGTAAGACTCCAATACAGCTATAATAAATCTGACAGGTCTTCTAACCGACTGCAGTGATACGGAGAGCCAGTAGCCATCCATCTAATCAAATTCCAGGAGTGGTCTACACCTAACAAGACTTGTCCTGCTTTGGCACAGCTACAGGCCCTTTGGCTGAGACATCCAACACCACTAGTTCAAAAATACAAGAAAAAGAAACGCAGAGGACAGCTTCTAATATAAACACCGCCTGAATCTCAGCACTTTTGATCTGCTCATTTCAAGTGAGGTACATGTAGATCAAGTAAATTCAAGGTTATTTTTCTTAGGCCAGTCTTTACTCAAACAGTTGAGGTTTACAAAGAGTGTACAGATTTGAGGCTGACTTAGACAAAGGCCCAAATGAGACCTAGGAGGCCAACAGTTGCCATGAAACGAGTTTAACTTTAAAGGACACAGGTCACACTAGGTCCTTCTGAGAATGCAGAAACAGTTTCTCTACACAAAAAGCATTAAAAAAATTACTCAACATGAAAAAAAAAAACAAACTTGCCCGAGTCTGAAAATGATCCTCTTAACGCTTTTTCATTTATTTGGGATCAAACTAGAACCTGGTTACAATGTTCGCCTCTAGAGCTAGCTTCTATCAGAAAAAAAACAACCTAATCTTAGTGGAGGCCAATGTTTTCGACAAAATGGTAAATGTCCTGTGGCAGGAGGTAAAAAAGTGCTTTTTGCTAAGGAGGGAGCTGAGCCAGATTGGCATTCACACCCTCCAATCCCGATATCTCAAAATTTAAACAGGTCTTAAAATTCATTTTTCATGTCTGAAAACCAATCAATATAATAAATATAAAATACATCTTAGGTTTTCTACAGATTGTGAAAAGGACATGACAAAAATAGCTTTCTTTTCAAACTCAATGCACTCATAACTCACTCACTGCATAAATAAAGTGTATTAATAACATTACTTACAATTGTTATAATAAACCTTAAGCTTTGGAAAAACCAAAGTATGCTTGGCCCTTTAAAACGTAAGGCTTGGGCCTTGAAAACATGTCTAGTTTCCTTCCATCTTCACAGTAGACGCACATTTACACACCTATGAGAAGAAATACTTATGACGCAGGGAGTGATAGGTACAATCTGAAGATTTGTCAAAAGGTTACCTATTATTATTTCATTTCTTTGGGGTTACAACTTAACACAATTCTTGATTAATCAAATAGTTTTTTGTAGTCAACAGCTGACTGGCTAAGAGTTTCCAGTTCTGCCTTTGTCAAACCTTATGAGTGAAAAGCTGATCCAAGTTAATGCTTCCTTTAAAACCTTATTCCCAAGCACAATTTGTCTTCACTGCAAAACTTCATAACTTATGAAAATAACATCTGCACGAGCAAAAGGTAATTTATAGAAGAAATGTCACTAAAAGTCCAATGTATGACATGTAAAGTTTTCTTGACAGCTGCTAAATGTGGCGGTAGAGAAAAAAAACTGTTAGATAGTCCAACCTTTTCCATATTTAATAATTCACTGATGGCTTCTTCCTGAGAAACAAAATCAAATAAGGAAATGAAGGAAGAAAACACAATCTACAGAGTGTGATGGTTAACGGAGACACAAAGAACATTATTCAATGCACACAAAAGTCATTTTAAGTCCCAGCCGTATTTCATAAATATGTAGCCTGACAGGCCGTGGAAGAAGAAGAAAGAGGAGGAGAAAGCTGGTCGTTCCTATCAGCAGTAGCCAGAAACAGAGACACAAAGATCTGCAGCTGCTTATCTCTGCCGCAAGTTGGTGATTTGGAGATGAGAGGTGGAAAGCAGGAGGAGAGAGAGAGAGAGAAACGGAAAGGGACGTCACTCCATGATGGCTCGGTAAATGATGGGCTCGATGTAGTCCTCTCTGTATCGGGAGTTGATGACTCGTTGCCTTTTGGAGTTCTGTTTGACGTCGTTCTGTGAGAAGAGCTCGAAGCGCATGTCTGACGCCACCGACTGAGGATCAAAACATCGGACATAGAAATTAGTGCTTCCTGGTGCTACAGATCTCAAACGTAGAATAAGTGTTGCATACTTCGTCACACGTTTTATTTGAATTAAAAAAAAAAAAAAAAAGGTTCAGAGACCTTCTGATAAAATTGCAAATTACCATTCGTGACTTGACTCGTTTGGGCAGATTCTCATCCAGAGTGTAGATGTCGTCTCGCTTGACAGTGATTTGTGATCCATCCTCAAACTCCACCTGAATGCGACGCAAACACGCACACAGTTAGCAAAGCTACTATTACACACATAATGTGCATGAAAGTTCCCTTCACCACCATGTATTTTCATGAATGCCGATTGCAATTTAGGCACTTTACACACATGCTGCAATAAATCACCTCGTATAGGTGTTAAACTGGGAAAATTCATTCATCATTTCTCTCTAAAAGACCACTTAACATAATAACAGAAGACACTACATAATTAAAAGCACTTCACTTTTAGATACCAGTAAGCCTTTCAGATACAGTGCCAGTGAGACACAAAAAGAGAGAAGTATATTGGGGGGGGGGGTTTACCAGGTACATAGGAATTGAGTGCGATGCCTTAAACTTGGCTCCATATATCAACCCATCTGTCCATCGCACTTGAACTGCATCACCTTCGGCGGGTGGACCGAGCCGGACGCAGTCGCGGTTCTGAAAAGAGAACCAAAAAGGTGAACTCAGGCTGTGTATTAGATGAGGAAACCTATCTAAACTGGGAATCATGTTTACTTTACCGTATCACTTTAACTGGTCACTTTAACTTGTCACGTAGCTCATCTTTACTTGCTCTTGTAGAGTTAATTTACTTTTACTCTTCTACTAGTTGTATATATTTACTGTATTTATTCCTTTTTAAATTTCATTTTCTATGTGTACTTCTCTATCTGTCATGTGCTGCAGCAACACATGAATTTCCCTCTGGGGATCAATAAAGGTTTATCTTACCTTATCTTATCTTAAGTCCCACTAAGCGTGTCTCTGTATGTTACTACACTTCACCCCTTGACATATAATTTCAGTAAATAAAGACTGGAAGCAATTCTATTAACCTCGATGTCCTCTGGGAAGAGGTTGTCGCTGTAGGAGCCGTCGTCGAACACAACTTCGTAGAAGGTTGCCGTGGTCAGCTCCACCACGTCGCATTGGTAGTAGCGGGCGTTTTTGTGTTTAGAGATCACCCTCTGCCCGACTGTCAGCTCGCGCATGGAAGCCGCGTTGCGCTAGAGGGACAGAAACTGAGCATTACTTACAGAGGCTTATCACTCCGCCGCGATAAGAGCCACAGTGGTTGTAGTAAAAAAAAAAAAAAAAAAAAAAATCAACAACGTCTATAAAGATAACCCTGTGAGGATAAAACTATTGTGACGACTAAATCAACATTTGGTTAGTAATGTGTACCCAAGTAATTGTGCTGCTTCTGTGATCATGGTGCAATGTACAATTGAACATTACAGCTGAGGGCTTTACACAGACAAGCCCAGCCTTGTAGTCACATAACTTAATACCACAACAGCATGAAAAAAAAACCTTTGCAGCAAGTTCATTTAGATTCAATGAACATTCATTTGGTCACTGCTCATCTCTCGACAGGACCAAACAGATGCCTGTCTCCCCCAATTAGTGAATCCAAGCAGCATGAACATGTACAAAAATAAGAATGCCTGTGGTAGTTTAAGAGTTTAGGAGGAAAAAAAAAAATAAGTCTTCCAACTATTACTGTGCTGCACGGCTGATAAAAGCAGTGCTGGAAGTTTAGACGCAAGGCTAATTAGACTGCCTTCACAAAGGTCCTCTTTGTCAAAAATCTACAATAATACAGAGAGCATTTAGGTGCATTTATCCATCTTATGAAATGGAGAAAAAAAAAAGATTTATATTCAACTTAAAGTGCTCATATTATGCTCATTTTCAGGTTCATAAAATTGTATTTAGAGGTTGTACCAGAATAGGTTTACATGGTTTAATTTTCAGAAAACACCATATTTTTGTTGTACTGCACATTGCTGCAGCTCCTCTTGTCACCCTGTGTGTTGAGCTCTCTGTTTCAGCTACAGAGTGAGACATCTCACTTCTGTTACATCTTTGTTGGGAGTCGCGCATGCGCATTAGCTAGGTAAGGACTACTAGCCAGTCAGAAGCAGAGTATGAGGGCGTGCCATGCTAGCAGCTAGGCGAGCATTATAACGTGGGTTACAAAGTGATGCACATTCGTCTCTGAAGTAAAGGCTGGACTACAATAGAGCTGTTTGGAGCAGTTGGTGAACAGTGTTTTCTGATGGAGATGGTAAGTCCCTTTGGGGTGGACTATGAGCTTTTTCACTTTGTAAACCTATAACGTGCACAAAAAGATATAAAACACAATAAAGGAAATGGAAAAAGCCAAAAAGCATAATATGAGCACTTTAACATGTGATGTTTTTTTTTTTTTTTTTTAAATGCCACAAATAACGGAAATTATCCAATGTGTTTCCCCTATATCCATTATACAGCGACCCACTGCCATGAGTCCATGAGTGGGGCAACCGTCTGTGATTAGTTCACGTCTGTAACAGCTAGCGTGTCCAAAACGCTAAAGTCAGTAGAACAGGTGAAGCAAAGATAACGTTGTCGGTAGCCTAACTGCTACAAACAGGCTCTGTAATGAACGACACGCTAGCGTGCTGATGGATTTGGTGTGTGTTTTCAGCTGAGCTGGAGTAGAGGATATTTGGTTTAAACAGCTGGATGATGCCGTTCTCAATGATGCCCATATCTCCACCAAGTTAGCTGGAAGTGATGTAATGTAGCGTTATGTGGAGTAGGCATTCACTTGTAAGGAAATAACAGGAGAATCAGCTTGAAAAGTAACATATTTCTTTGTAAACAAGTGCTGTGCACTGGATCCAATTCATGCCAAGTCAAATTATTTTTTAACTGTTAATGAACACAAACACCTGGAAAAACTGTATGTATTATAACCTTATTGCATAATGAACAAAACCTCCGACATACTTAAAGTGTCTGGAATCTGATCCTTAGAAGATGTAACGCACTCAAACTCAGTCAGACACCAAATCATATTCAGCATAACTAAGCTTCTTGTTTGGGCCTGCTCATTATGCCACTGTAGCAGAAATCACCACACTCTTGATTCCATGGAAGGGAACTTTCTTTACAATAAGGAACCAAGATAAAACAGCTTACGTATGGTATTTTTCAACATTTGTGCCATTCGTGGAATAGAATAGCATGGGGGCATTCCAGAGACAATCCAAAAAAAATGCACTCTCAAAAAGGTTAAGATAGGGTAAAGTCTTTTTCATCTTGTTTTTCAACATGCATGTCAGTTCTCAAATCAGAGAAATAGTCATTTCAGTTCTGAATTTTCAGTTTTCCTCTCGGCTAAACAACCTAATCCCCACTAACCACTGACATCAGACACAGAGTAACAAGTGAGAGTTCATCATGCTTTCGGTTTCTTTCTCACTTTTTTCTCACAAAAAAAAACCCCAAAATCTAAACAGCTTTGCGAGTATGTAGAATTGATTGACCTTCCACACCTAATTCATTACTAAATTACTGTTTCTGCACGGTTACCTCAGGTAAGAGGGGCGCTCTGTGTCTGTGGCAGGTGATGAAAACAATGAACGGCCAGTCATCCGGGTGCATGAGGATACCAGCTGCCTGAGCGCAGGTGGGGTGGAATGCCGTTGAGCAGCGCCCGTGGGAGCACTGGACACAGCAGCCATTCACCTCCCTCTTCATCCGTTTCCTGCAGTACACACACTTCTACCAGAGTGACAAAGACAAGCGTGGAGAGGGAACGGCGGTCAAGAGGAAAAGTGGCGAGTTAAAGCAGAGGAAGTACAGGAGGAGAGAGGAAACAAGCCAAGTGGGGAGGATGAGAGGGAGAAAGAGACACACAAAAAAAAATAGTTATCAAAGGAAGTTCAAGGCAGGCAGACCCAGACATGAACTGGAACACAGACACGTTAAAGAGGGAAATTACACAACTTCCTTTCGATAATTTAATGGCGTTATGACATCATATGTGCTTATTTAAGAGTAAATCCATTGAGATCAAGGACTAGAACAACGGAGTCAAGGCCAACCTTTGTGACGAAAGTCCAGCAATATTCCCAGACTGCTTGTACGTGACTCATACACATACTGCCTTTCACATTATTGTCAAGTAAGCAAGTAATATGGCCATGGTCGGGCATACAAAGTACACATCAAAGTAAGCCCTCTACAGATATTGAGCGATATCAATGAATATCTATTCTTGTAAAATGTCTGGGGTGTTCGGTAACACCAGCGTTGTCATGAGATTATTAACCGATGGGAAAGTTTCGTCCCCAAGGCAGGATGTCACAGCTCCGTTACGCAGGTAAAACAGCATAACATTTTTCAGAAACACACAGGGACTAAACTGAGAAGTGAAACGGAGTAAGGACAGCCAACAGGCGCCACAGCAGTTTCATTCGGGTTAAATGTGTGTTCTCAGTGAGAGCCACAAACCGATGCCACCATCAGAGTACAACTCTGTTTACCAAGAATCCAATCTGTGTGGGTTTAAAAAAGTTCAAAAGTTGTTTGTCAATGAATATTTATATCAAAGTATTTAAAGATACTTTTGAAAAAGACAAACTCAGCAAAGGGGCGGGGCAACTAGTTTGATTTCAGGATTCTGGCACATGAAATCATCAAATATTAGCTTCATGCCTACGGCTGCAAAACAGGTCTCCTAATCTGGATCGCTACAGTTAGACCATAACGTACAGCAGACCGCTGTAACTGTAGTGAGTCTTACCAGTCTGAAGCGCGGCAGTGGGATTGCAGAGAGGTCAACGGGGCCTCGCTCAGTGACGTTGACAAAGCGAGCTTCCAGCACAGTGATGGCACACAGCACATGAACCCACCTGTGTGAAAGGCAAACAAAGTGCAAAGTACATTTAGGACAAACAATTCAATGTCCAGGGTGCAATGTTGAGCACGTATTAAGAAATGTGGCTACACAATAAACTTTATGTGTTGGTGTTAACTTGTAGTTGGGCCTACAAGTTAAAGGGTGAGGCAGTTTTTTTTCCGTCACTGGGCAAAAATTCCGTAATAATCGACTTCTGCACCTCCTCTTGGCACTGTTTCCCGACTTGAGAAAATGTAGCCCGCAACAGGAGACTTGGCCAATCACAGGTCATTTCACAGAGAAGGAGTTCCTATTGGCTGTTCAATAAATGCGGATGCGCGCACGTCCCTTCAGACTATCAAAGCCTGATTCAATGGCGGAAAATCCTGCAGAAAAAAACAACTGCCTGCAGAGTGAGTGAGTGAGTGAGTGAGTGACTGACTATCTCGATAGATAGATAGATAGATATATATAGATATATAGAGATAGAGATATATATCTCTATCTCTATATATATAGATATATATATATATATATATATATATATATATATAGTGGAGTCTGCACAAAAAAAAAAAAAAAAAATTCCCACACGGCCATCAGCCATTCAAGATGATGTTGGCAAATGCTGCTTCTGTTGAAACGCATTTCCTGCCATTTAAACCGACTTTCATTTACTGTGTGCAAAGTGCAACCACGGACTGGGGATGTGTAACAACCGCACTCTCTACAACTCACAACAACACACACAGATACTGTGTGTGTTGTTGTGAGTTTGTGTTTATGCATTTAAAACTCTCAAAGGAGAGTGAATGGTACGCATGGGTAGCAATCCATCCAATGAATGCTTGTAGTTGTCAAAAAAAATATACCAACCAGTCCGACTATGTCTGGGCTGTTTAGTAAACATAAATCCTTCCTGAGCACTTTTTCTTGCCACTATCTTCAGTGGTGCCCTCATGCTGCATTAGTGGGTAGAACTACAAAGTCAAACCAACTGCCTGTCCCATTAAACCAAACTCTGCTTCTCCCTTTAACTAATAGCTCTTTGGGTTCCACATAAGACCGCCCACTCACTGTCTAATATCCTGTACATCCTTTTTTTTTTTTTAATCATATGACATTATTTCATTGCAGATGTATATCAGTATTCTTAAACTCTCACCTTAAATGTTACGTTGTAAATTAGGGACCAGCTCAGATTACCGTGACTACTGTACTATACATAATATTACTTTAAAGTTGGTGATCCACAGATTAAAGCTTGATGGTAGCAGCACATTTGTCTGCTGGTAGGACTTACTTGTCATTGTTGGCTCTCTGCAGAGCGCCGCCTCTCAAGGAACACAGACAGCAGTTCTGAGGAAGAGGAAGAAACACACAAGGTGTTGTAAAAACAAACGAAAAAAACTCCCCCGCCAACTTTGGCAACACACTCTTATCTTCATCACATCTAAATCCTGATGTTTGAATATATGATGGGATACTGTAAATTACATTAAAACATGATCTTTTTATAATCTTGTCTTATTTTTGTCTTTCTGATTCTCACATTGATTCTGATTCTCACAAACTAAGTGGGAGCCACAAAGTCTGGGTACAAGGTCTCCCCAAACTATCTCCTTTGACACTTCCTTTCTCCCCTGGCAGTTGAGATAAACGGGATGTGTAACCTGGGGGGTGAAAGTGGTGTTGAGGGGAAAAGGGGAAGGGGCGAAATGGCTCCGGGATGTCTCCTGTGTTTTAGATTGTCTCCTGTATATCAGATTGCCTATGAGAAATGCAGAGTCATGCTAAGCCAAGTGCGTGTGTTACTATCACGCTGAAGATGCATGTAAGCTCAGTGTTTCTGTTCACTCGTCGAAGAGACTTTTCCCACACTGAGCTGCTGTGCCTTTGTGAAATTGTGTTACTCCTAGATTTGCAAATATAAATACATTACAAAAGACCAAACTTGGTTTAATTCTCAACTGTCTTTATTCGTTTCACTTTTCTATTATTTTAAAAACCCACTTCTGCTGCAAAAGAAACTTCCACCACAATACCCCAGTCTCCTCTACTGGATAACATGGATAAGCATTAGCAGTTAAAGCTCAATATATTGCTAATCCTTTGTTTCTCACTAATCCACTGTGTACCTGCTGTGGCAGCTGTCAGACAGAGTGCACTTTGTTAAAACCTTCTAACGTGTAACACTGCAGGTCAGTGAACTGCAGAGTTGCACTAATATATAAAGAGAAGCTGGCAGGTTCAATGAGGAGGACACTGTCAGGGAGTGAAGTAAAGAGACCACGGGTCTCATTTATAAATGTGGCGTACGCACAAAACGGGGCTGAAAAAAGGTTGCGATTTATAAAAAACAAAACTTGACCGGAGAATGTGCGGTCCTCCACACAAACTCTGACCCATGCGTCCGCACATTTTGGAGACAATGGGAGTTGGCGACGCAGATGGTGAGGTGGTGAACTGAAGTCAAGATGGCAGAAAGTAAATATGGGAATAACGATTACTCGTAATATGTTCAAGTATTGATGCCTCACGCACATTTTTTCCCTCCATATCATCCACGTTATCACGAAGATTAAATCCAGCAGTGTTATTTGCGCTTGTACTGAGTGATACTTGTTCCATAAGCACCTTGTAAAATCCAACTCAAATCTTCTATCAAAATTTGTTCTTAATATTTAATCGGCGCTGTCTCACCGTCACATTGTCCGCTACGGAGCGCAGGAGGAGGAGACGGCCCGACTGCATGGAATACAGGATAGCATCAAATACCCTAGCATTAGATAACTGCAGAACACGGTGTAAATAACTACATATCTGTCTTTAAAACTGTGCATATATCATCAAATGTCAAAGTCTGGAAATACAGCCGTTGAGCTCTCGCGCAATCATTAAGGACACTTAATGTCCTCGTTATCGGTCCGAACTTTACAGTTTTTGCCGATTGCCTACACACTGAAATCAAAAGTATTACACAATTATCAAAACCTTACACTCAAGGACCAAAACATTGGCCCAGATGTGCACCACCATAAGCACAATGTCAGCCTCACCCTTTTTGCAAAAAATACAGTGATTTGCAAAACAACAAAACACACTTGTATACATTAGACACAGAAGTGTATCATGATGTCACTTCCTTGCAATTCCAAAGCACTGACAAATGACCACACCTGTGAAACACAGCAAACACATGATTGCTTAATTGTAGACACAGCAATCAGGTTGGAAAAATCAGGAAAAATGCAGCAGGTAAGGCTAGTATTTCCTGTACTGTATTTTCGGTTTTTGCTGGGGGGGGGGGGAAATACCACTAGTTGATGCTGTGATTTTGGCAAGGTGTTAATCACAAATTGTTGAGGAACAGGAGAGAAAGAGACTTCAGGGACCGTGACGATGACAATAATAATAATATGCCGATTTAAATTCCCTAAAGCTGAGCTCTTAGATCTATGTACTGAATTGGGTCCAGTAGAGAGGGCAACGCGCCGGAACCGTGCCATCCCAGTCCATCCCGGTCCAAATACAGGTCCTCGCCACTCTGGGGGCAACCGGCTGTTTCCAGAGGGAAATGGCAGACAGCTAAGTGTTTTATATAAATAGTATATATAATCTTCAACTGTATCACTGAGGCTTGTTTGTTCTGTTAAATCTTATCATATAGGTCTGGTATATCAAAGCTGTCCCCGAGTGCTGTAATGCCTGCCGTTTTGGACGGTATTATTAATATAGGTAGTCAGGTTTCCCTACACTGTGCGAGAACAGGCCGAAATCATGAATGGGATTGAAATAATAATTCAATTTGCAGCAATTCCAGAGCGTCTGAGGAGTTTTTTGCTTTTTCCCCCCGCCAGTCGTCATGATTCGTCATAACGAAAGAACAACTGCCAGGGTCATTAACATACTGATCAGCATTCATGAGGTGCTTCGCATTGACTATTTATGGTTAAAATGGGCGTGTACAGGGCGGGATAAGAGGCTAATTCACGTACGCACACTTGTGGGTAATCTGTGATTTATAAAGGGAACACTGCTTACAGATGTGTGAACGCACGGTTTTATAAATGTTTGGCTTTTGGGCGTACGTACACTTTTAGTAAAGATCCTACGCACAGTTTTATAAATGAGACCCCAGGTCTGGATTAAAAACACTCACTTTGCCTCTATATCAGCATTTTCAAGTTCACCTCACTTGTACTAACTCACACTAAAGCGCTGCTGTTGATTGACAACTTCCATATGCCATTTATGGGTTATTAAAACCGGTTCAAACCTTGGCCACAACAAGTCTGACACACCTTTCTCCACAGATAGTCCAGGAAATCCTGTAAAGAAAGCCAACTGGCTCAGTTGTCAGGGGGGAAAAAACAACTTGAGGGCATCCTGAGCCTCTTATCGATTCTAATCGAAGTTAATAACAACAGGAATGGCTAGAAGTCCTTAGCGGAAATCCAGAGCTCTCGATGTTCTAATAGTTCAATAAAATAAATGATTATAATTCTTAATATACTTATATAAGGAAACACGAGAAGCCTTCATCCTACTACAGACACAGTGTGAAGCCAAAGTCACAATGAAAATATAAAGTGAAGCATTGCCCACTGGTGGTCAAAAGTGTTGGTGCCAAAGTTGGGCCACGTTCCCAGAATGTTTCAAAACAAGCTATTGTTCTGAGCCGATAGGAATGCTAAGAAGCAACGGAAATTTAAAAGATACATTTTACAAACAAACCCCCGAACAATAGCACACAATGAAAGTGAACCCTCTCACTGTCTCAGAACAGAGGAAACGGGAGCATAGAGAGCCAAGTTTATACAAGTGTGACAAAAGCTGCTGTTGTTGTCTGTGTTAAACTAGTTCAGTAAGGTACGGTTTGTAGGTATTGTATTGTATTGACTTTAATAGAACGGATAAGCCTCATAAGATGGTGCTCATACATTTTTGTTTGATGTACATCATGTACTGAGCTGCAGTAAAACAAAGATGAGTCATGATACTGACAATGGTTTCAGCTGTAGCAGCTGCAATTCACATCAATTTAAAAAACTTAAATTTCCCTGCGTGGGATAATAAAAGTTTGTCTTATGTTATTACATAGAGGTGACAGTGAACGTCAACCAATGGCACTGGTGTGTCATCTGAGGAAGTGAGCTGTGAATACAGCCGTTTCTTCTATAATAAACTCTTAATGTTGCACCGTGTGCCACCGTGTGGTTTTCACTCCAAGCGGTTCCTAGACCACCTGTTTTCACTATTAGGCACGCTTAATCAGAAAAACAAACACCTGCAGATATGACAGTAATGACACATGTAAGGCCAGTGCATTCAATTTCTTTGTCAATAAAATATATATTTTTTTACTGATTCATGAATAAAACATTGGTGCACTTATCACATTTCAATTTACAACAACTCTGCAGCTGTATTTTTGGGGTTTGTTATTAGTATGATGGTCATTTTATATCTACTTTAAAGCTATAGTGCGTGGTTTCTGTCTCCCCCATGAGGAATTCTAAGTAATGACAACAACGCAAGCCTTCCGTGATCACACACCACCTCCACGCAGTTGCTAGTAGCATTTATCCCGTCAAATCAAGGAGGACACGGAGGATAAAAAAAACACGATGGACTCTTCAGAAGAGACAATTATCTTGTTATTGTTTTTGTCCTCTCCGTCTCCAAAGCTGAACGCTGCTGTGGTCCTTTCTCAGCAGTGACGTAAACCGCTTCACTCGAGCTGCTGCGCGCGAAAGTCGCCGGACTACACCATTTAATAAACATAGCCATACTGAGAAACACAGAGAGAGTTTTGTGAAGCTGATGGGCTTAATTAGCTTTGTATCAACTCATTTGGCGATGGCTTGAATGGAACGGACTTTCATTGATATAGAATAGTTGCGCACTGTAGCTTTAAGTAGCCCAATTGACTAACCTCGGTGACGGCATTAGCCTCACAGCGGGCACACAGCCAGTCGTGTTGCTCTGCTTCATCCGCTGACACGCCATAGCAACCTGAACAGGAACAGAAAAGAACATGGCACACATTCACATGCTTTATTTCACAGCATGGTTATTGCTCATATTTGGCTGGTTACTTCAGAGAAATAAATAAGGGTTCAGGCTATAGAACGACCAACACAGACTATTGGAAAAGACAGAAATTAGCTCTATAAGTAAATTCTGTTTAAGAGCTCTTGGTGCTACTGGTTGAATAATGTGTGACAAGAGTGTGGCACATCTGTGTTAGCATATTCATCCATAATCCATTTATGGTCTTTAGTGATGGCCGTTTTCGACATAACTGTGTGTAACAGCCGTTTTAAGAATAACCATTGAGTAGTGGTTTCCTAAAGAATGATGAAAAATCTGAATGGGCTGTATGCAAGATATATTTCATCCAACAATCCTTGAATGAATACTTTACCAGATAGCTGTTCAACACAGAGAAGGGGCTTACTGGTATGTACGCGGACGCAGCACTGAGCACAGCTGACCAGCCGGCTGGTCCCGTCCTCTGCTACATGAGGGTTGGACAGCTGTCCCTCCCCGTTATCATTCGTCTTGCTGGATTGGGTGTTGAAACACACTTCAGGGATGAGTGGCTTGGACCACTGGCGGCCCCCTTTACGGTTCAACAACGTGACACTGGAACTCCCACTACTGGACTCAGACTTGAGGGGAGGAAAAAAGAAAAGTTCAGAAGCTTGTTATATGAACATCTGTTGGATCCAACCCCCCGTCAGAACTGCCTGAGACACATTCAAACCCGTCAACTGACAAATCAAAGCACGAGCGGAGCGGCTTCGAGCGGGGGAGCGGAGGGAACGAACAGCGCCGCGAGCGAGGAGCGGACATGCTCACCGCTCCGCTGTGCTCTGCACGGCCCATCACAGCATTTTCTCTGAAATGTCTTCATTCGTGTCTGCTCCAGAGGTGGTTTGCCATGAATGACAATTATTTACGAAATGCTGAAAACTATGACTGTCCCCTCAATATCGATGCAAAATGATGTTAATAAGAACGTTAAATAACTCATTTCATAAAAGCAGAACATGTTTGTAGTTGTCACCTGATGGTAAGTGTGGAAGAGCAGGCAGATGGAGCAGTAGGGGGCCTGCTGGCCCATGCTCTTGTTGTACTTCCTCTCTGCCTGAGGGTCATGTGGCCGACACTGCCACAGCTGGGTCAGCGGCTTCGCCCACTCCTCTTTCTCCTTTTGCTCAAACTCCACATCTACGTTCCCATCTACGCATAGGAGGATGGGACGAGGGACAGAGTTTTAAGTGTGAACGAAGGAGGGAGATGGTGGAAGCAATGGGATTTAGAAAAATGGAGTGAAAATAATTAGAACAAGCCTTCATATTATGACTGTAAATATGGTGTTTGGTAAACTGGCACCACACAACACACTACTACATTTTGCAGATCAACTAAACAAGCGCGTACCATCGTCACTGTGCACCTCTCTGATTAGAGGGTGATGACGGGGCAGCGTACAGAGCTGGGCCTGCTTCTGTTGCTTCTTCACAACTGACTTGCAGTATGACTGCTCTTGTGACACCTGCTGGAGCAAGAAGTGTATAGCAAGACAAAACAAGGATTATACTGCATCTGTAGCAAACTGAGATAAGATAAGTCGCCAAGTCTCACAATCATGAGGCATATTGGGAGCTCTGTACTGGTATGCATACATTTTAAGATAAACATTGGGTCCATAGATCCCTTTGAGAATTTGGTCACAGCTAGTAACTACTTACGTGATGATTCTGAGTGATCACTTTCACCTCATTATGGATCGGTTTTGCGGCAGGAATGGGGTCATTCAGGATGATAATGCCACTATCCACAAGGGGGGATGGCTTACTCTGTAGTTTGAAAAGCATGGATAACATTTAGGTTAGATTTTGGAATAATGCCTGATAAAGTGATCAATAATTGTGTTAGTAGAGTTAAGCCCTTCTCACACAAGCACTGCAACCCTGAAATGATCTAGTCATTGCCCGGAAGAGCTGTGTGTGAAAACAAATGTCTGAATCAGTTGGACCGGACTTTACACAGACTTTACCCTGCCAGATCCCCAGTTCAAAGTCTGTGTCCTATTGAGCCCATGTGTGAACAGAGCAGGTCATTGCCTGGAGAATACACAGCAAGCGAGTGGGCTTGTGGACGACGTTTCTATCATGTGGCTCGCGCGAAACCGGAAGAAAACATCCTAGAAATGGTAAATAAGAAGGGTCATTTTTACGCAGATCACACTAAGATGTCTCAATGGAGAGATGACAGGATTCAGGAACTTCTGTCGCAAGGAACAGCAAGAGACTCTGTTGTTTATGAGCAAATAACGAACCGGCTCCGTGAGGCAGTGTAGTCCGTGTCATGTCCTGCCTCCTGCACGCTCTAACCAGGCGCCACCCCTCGCCTAAACCAAGTAAAAGTATTTCCAGTAAGTGAGAACGCTGACACGGACAATCTTCTGTTGCGCGTCACATGTGCGTCAATACCGGATTCTCCAGACATTGTCCGGAGCTCATATGAGAAAACGGCTTTAGTAATAATGCTGAGCTTAAAGTAATTAGTATGCAAACATCATGCAAAGAAAATGCGCCAGTACAGATCCACCAAAAAGTCTTGTTGCTGTTTGTTTTTTAGTACCTGCATGCACAATTGTATTTTGAAGCCAAGACCAAAGCTTCAAGGCCGTTACACCCCCAGGGGCTTGACGAATAAACGACACGAAAATGCAAAATAATCGCCTGCGAGTCATACCAGCAGTGATTCGAAATTGTGACAGTTTTCTAAAAAAAGTTTCAGACATTCACGCCATCTCAACGACGATGTCGGTGAAGCGAGAGAGAAAGTGAAGGGAGATGCGGTGTGAGTGGACAGGCGAGAGCGATCGGAGCAGAGAAGAGTGTACAATAGTTAGAATCTGCAGTTTGAGCACAAATAAATGCTGCAACTCCTCAAAACCAACAGAGGTGTACCGGGACTTGTTTCCCCGGCTGCCCAGTGGAGTTTACGGGGGTTAGCTCCGGAGACTCCAGCCCTGTCTCCCCGTGTGCTGTCCCACCACGGTCGGGAAGCCAAAGCAGAAAAAGCTAACACTAAGCTACTTTAATTCCCGCTGTTAAACAGTACACAGTGTAGGTTATATGTCGTAGGGCTTTTTATTGTAAAAATGCGGGAATGGAAAGATATGTCTCTGGTAAACGCTGTCTTTGTCAAGGTTGAAAGTAGTAATAAAGTTTGCCGTCTGTGAAGTCTATGGTTCGGACCGCAGCCTCCGTGTTGTTGTTTTATCATCCTAAGTAAACAACGCAACAGGACGGGTTGATGTCTTTATTTGCGGGTGCGAAAGCTCAGAAAAAAAATCAACCTCGTTTCGGGGGAAAAATGACGTTGCTTTATCGCCGCGTAATATTCGCAGTCTGTGTGAAAGTACTCGTGACAAAAACAATGGTTCGAAAAAATATATTGATGTGCGAATTAATCGAACGGGGAAAAAAACGTCCTCGGTGTGTAAAGACCTTTATGAGCACTCAACATAAATTTGACAAGTTACATGTTCAGAAGTGACAAGCCATTTTGGCTAAGTTGGTGTTACGGTAAGTTAAAGACAGTAAGAGACAATGCATGCGGCGTATAACATAACCTGTGCTCAAACGTGTGTGACACAGCACACAGAGCAAACAATGACTAACATTTTAACATTACACTTGTTGCATCTTTGGTATGAGTGTTCTGCCAATGTATGTTCTGTTAAAAAAAAAAAAAAACAGACCTTTCGCTTGTTGTTCTTGGGGGCCTCCATCTGTGTTTTGCTCATCTCTTTGGGTTGTGTTTGAGTCTGAGAGGAAGCAGATGCGCTGGTGGGCTTAACTTCAGGCTTCTGCACTTCTGCCTGAGCCTCAACAGGCGTAGACATTTCAGGTTTGTCCATCTTTTGGTCCTGCTCCGCAAGACTCGGTGCTTCGGACTTAATCGTTGCTGCTTTGGTAAGAATAATCTTGGATTGTGGCTGTGGCTCCGTCCTTTCACAGCTTGACGCCTGAGGCGAGGACTGAACCTGTGTGCGCGATGGTGGACAGGTTTTGTGCTGGAGATGACGGGGTTGATGCTCTCTGGCATAGCTGTGCACCTGCAGCTGTGTGCGCGGCTGCTGCTGCCTTTCTAGCGTGTAGCTGTGCACTTGAAGAGTGTCTTTTGGACTCAGAGTCCTGTGGAAGAGCAGGCTGGCTACCCCCATTTTGCGGACAGGCTGAGCCTTGGTTTCTGTCCATGAAGGTGCAGTGGAAACTGATGGATGTCCGTTTCTGGGCAGGGACTGAGATGAGATCGCAGGGGCGCGAGTCTTAGTATAATGTGGGGGACGTCCTACATCGCTGACACTTTGGGTCAAGCCCCTATGAAATGGATCCAATAAAGTGAGCTTGGTTGGTGTGACAACCAACTTTGGTGGGCCTGTAAATGAAATAAGAGATCTCCGTTTAGTAGGTGTAGGTTGTAGGTTTAGTAATTTTCTTTCACCATAAAACAACTGTTATTAGAGGCTTTGTTGCCCAACAGGAAACTAGAAGACAAAGACAATACACAGGTGAGAATACCTTTATTTCTTTTGCCCTCTTGTGACATGGTGCGTGGAGGTATAAGGCTGAGCCTGGGACGCTTCCCATACTGCTCCACATCTTCATCTTTGGGAACAACCTCCTTAGGCACCTCCAGGCACACTCTGTGTCTCTTGGTCTCTATCCTCTGTGTAGTGCTGTGGACCAAACAGAGACACAGGCCAGAGGATTGGAAACAGTAGAGAACAGAACCCCATTTGTTTTTTTTCTGCTGCTGTGAAATGAAACCTTGGTGTATACCTCTCAACAAAATGTCAATACTAGAAAACGACCGCCTTAAAAATGACCATGGTGCTAAATCGTTTGAGTGACCTTTAGCAAACCAACAAAGAAGACTTGTCGTCGTACTGAGCAGTCTTTAGGTGCAACTGTGTCTAGTCTCGCTTTGCCAGACCCTCCTCCAAAGCGTGCTGAAGGAGGGTCTGGCTACTCCACATAGCATTCGGGGACGGGAGGAAAACGCGCTCTGGTTTAATGGCATTTCTTTAAACCAATCAGAATCGTCATGGGCGGTGCTAACCTACCGCACAGAGCCGCTGCAAAATAGTTGTGCGAGAGAAAACTCAGATTGGACTGTGTCTAACTGTATGAGTGTGAAGCATGGCATTAGCATATCCCAGTAATTCTTAATATATAAAAGCAGTGATCGGTTTTGCCTAGACTAATAAGTACTGATTTGCTTTGCTCTAATTGGGTCCTTAATCCAATACTAACTGGCAGGCTGACATGGCCATGGGTGTTCCCAACAGAGAGCGCAAAATAACCAGGAGTAATAAAATCACCCTAAGCATGTACTAAACATTTTACGATATATAAACCGTTTAGGAAAAAAAAAAAAAACATACATATACACAAGGACATTCTTTTCTGTAGTAAATGACCCACCTCTTTCGCTCTCCGTCCTCCCCACAGCTCTCCGTGGAGTTACTGTTACTGTTGCTGGTGATATCATTAAAGGACTCCCCCAGGAACTCCCTCGCCTCTGGGGTGGGCCGCATGTGGTCAATGGGTAACACATCTCGCCCTGCCAGCCACTGTTCGTAACGATCTGGCTGGTATTTTTTAACAAATACATCCATGGAAATCTTCACCATGTCCTTACGGCATGAGCACTAAAGGGAAGACGGGCACAAAAAGACTGTGATTCAAACGGCGAATATTGCAAGTGATATTGTTGCATGTACATCTATAAACATATGGTTGATTCTATGAATTTATATATTTACATTTTTTTTTTTTTTTTTTTTTTTTTTTTTTTTTTAAAAATAGCAAGACAAAATCTGATTTAAATTAGGTGAAGTATGGTTTTCTATGTCGTCGTTTGGCGATCCTCACCAAAACTGCTTGCTTGCCGTACTCAATCCATCGCTCCGTTGCAAAGTTGGTGGATTCTGCACAGTTGAAACCATGGTTGAAACCAGCATGATATGCATAAGGGAAAGTTACCATGAACTCACCAGCCTCCTGAGTAATCTTAGGGAGAGGTAAAAAAAAAAAAAAAAAAAAAAAAATCAGTAACTGCAGTTTATACATTAGTTTGTTCAGTGGGTATGAAGAAAAGATAAGACAATCCATTATTAGTGTCACAGTGGGGACATTTGCTTTTTAACTAGGGCTGCACAATTAATCGCAATTTTATTGAAATCGCAATATGGACTAGTGCAATATCCAAATCGCAGAGGGCCACAATATTTGTTAAGGCAAAGTATGTGTCAAACCATTCTGAATGAGGTATTGTGGTGCTGCAGAGACGTCCTGGCCTACAAATCCTATCCTACAGACTACAGAAACCATCTTTGTTTGGTATAGATCCACGCAGAAATCACTGTAATCATTTTAATTTTTTAAGATTTAATATTAGTCAATGAAAATGAGAATAACGATACAAACATGATCATTCCCTTCAATATCGTGAATCATATTGCAATCGCAATATCAGTCAAAATAATCACAATTAGATATTTTCCTCATATCATCCAAATGTAACCGCAGCAAAAGGGATGGTGCAATAACTAAATGTATCAGTAAAAAACAAACCAAGAAATAAAAAATAAAAGAAAAAGGTCATCTGAATGAAATACAAACAAACAAATAATACTCTACTCATACCTTATCAAACGGAATGCCATACTTCTTCAGTATAGAGGGAGAGATGAGAGTCATCTTGTGCCTCAAAAAGGCCTCACAATTTTGGGAACTACCAGGAAAAAACCCTAGAAGAAAGGAGAGCACACCGATGTTGAAAGTCCATGAAAGTGATTAGCCTTATACTATATACATCTACAGAAAATATTGCGTTTGTTTCTTACCTTTAGCCAAACGCTCCAATCTTTTCCCATGCTCTGGAGGAACACAGTACCTGCACATATTCAATTAAGTCTCATTAGTCACAGTACAGTGATATTGTGCATTTATGTATATAATATGCAGTGTGTTGCACCACCCCATTGAAAAAAAGTGAGAGACAAATTTTTCAACTCGTATACCACTTTTCTTTTTAAACCAAAGCATTCTGGCATAGGACACCCTGCTGCATCAATAGCCGTTTTCCGACAAAGTAGTTACAGGAACGTAGATATAGGAAAAGTCCACTTCTAAACAGATCTACTAACTACTCTCCCCCAAAACCGTTTTTTTCATTTGCATTCACACTGGCCAAGTGGCCATAGGGACTATAGGAGTGGTAAGGGAGTGACGCAAGCACGGCAACGGTCTTTATAGCATTAAAATCAGAAAACAAATACACCAAAGAAAGTATGAACTAAATACTAAGTCTAATGTATATAGCATGTTTGTCATAATATTAACAAGTCTCCAGAATAGAAACGAGTATCTCTCTCTCCCCCGCCTCTGCCTGCTGCGCTGTGGACGTACGTGTGTGTGTACGTGTGTGTGTATGTGTGTGTGTGTGTGTGTGTGTGTGTCTCTGTGTGTGTGAGTGACAGCTGGCCTGCAAGTTTTGTCACTTGGGCACGCTTGTGGAGTTTAACTCCGAAAAGACAGTTAACCACAGGTTCCCGTTAATCTTATGATGGACATGTGTTGTGATATTTAAACAAACGAACCGTCAACGGCGAAATAAAAGCCTCTTATTTACGAGAGCGGTCTGAGAGACCTCCAGCTTACAGCGGGGTCTCTGAGCATGACTGGCCGAGCAACGAGCTGGCGGCCCTGACAGGCGCTGCTGGCTGTCGCCTCACTTCACGGAGCTTCTCAACTCCGAAAACTTTGAAGCAAATTGTCAATTCGGCATCAATTTTCTCAAGACTGCCTATATTCGAAATCTAAACAGTTGGTTTCTCGCCTAAAACGTTGTCAGAAGTGAATTTAGTGATGAATAAGATGGCAAAAATATTAAAATTGTCCCGTGTTGGTACCGGAAACCCGACCCTCGTTGACCTAGGTTCCTATGCTGAAAAGGGAACAGCGAAAAGACCCTGCCCTGAAGTAGGAGCTGAAAGAGTTACAGGAACTGCGGCCAGAGGAACTTAAAAATCCCCAAATTGGTCCAGTCAGAACACGAGAAAAAAAGGGTTCCAGGAATTTTATGTTCGAGGAACTGCAAAAATCCCTCCGGTCGGAAAGCGGCTAGTGCTGTAGTGTTAAAGGGCCCGTACTTATGTAAATGACACTAATTTCCATGTGACAGAGAAGCTTGTGTATCAACATCCAGATCTAACAGCACATATCCTTAACCACGTTTCCTCTGGGGTCCAATCAGAAGTGGTAATTCAATCTAAATTCAATTTTAGATTAATATAAAAACTATATAAGAATGTGTAAGAATAGAAAGCTTTATTTCTGTATCTGATCAACAAAAATTGTTTGTGTCCTTACCACGATTTGGGCTCTCCAAAGTGCAAGTAGTTGATACTGTAGAGGTCCATGTCCTCAGTATGCCATGCAAAAGTGGTCTTCCACATGCCAAAATACAAGTAGGGTGTATTAACACCCTCAATTGTGATGCCGCTTTCACATTCAACAGTATCCAAAATGGTGTTCAGTCGGCGAATGTTCCACTCTTTGACTTCCTGCAGGAGTAGAGCAGATGACATAAGAGCAACGGATGAGACTGGAAGCGGAGATAATGATCAGTAATGTTAGCGGCATCCATTATGTATCAGGTCAACCGGTACACAGACAGCTTTAGGAAAACCCATCAATATTGAGGATGAATATTCACTACAGCAACAACATCCAAGAAATGTCAACTCACAGGGCCATATAGAGATCCATTAACATCTGCCCCATATATGGGAGGGTTAAATGTCACATTCTTCCAGTACTTCCTTTCCAGCTCCTCAAAGTCATCATAATGTGGACTACAGAACCTATAAAAAAAAAAAAAAGGCATTCACAATAGTTAGTCAGTACCAGCATAAATTAACTTTCACCATCATACACTACTCACAAAAAGTCAGGGATATTCGGCTTTCGGGTGAAATTTCAGAATGAACCTAAAATCCACTATTACCTTTACAGGTGAACTTAATGCGACCTTCTCTAAACTTTTGAATGCGCATGTCCAACAGTTCAATGTTTCAGTACTTTCTGCACCACTTGCTGTTCTCTAACAAGGAGCTTGACGGCAAAATTCACAACAGGTGTTTGATCCATGAATCGACCAATACATTTTCTGGTTCAATTAGAATTGGTATTTAAACAGTCCTCCTCATCATGCTGTTCACATTTTGACATCGTGAGGCCAAGACGACACCTACCAATTGATCAACAGTATCTTGCCATTGCGAGGCTTCAAACAGGATGTTCTCAGACGGAAGTGGCCACTGAGCTTAGAGTGTCACAGAGTGTCATCAGCAGGTTGCAACAGAGATACAGAGAGACTGGAAGAGTCACAGAAAGGCATAGAAGTGGGCGCCCATTGGCCACATCCCACACTGATGACCGCTTCATTGTGAACAGCGCCCTGCGGAACCGGATGATGAATGCCTCTCAACTCCAGGCACGTTTAAGGGAGGTGAGAGGCACCCAAGTGTCACGTCAGACCATTCAAAACCGTTTACATCAGCGCCATCGTCTTGCTGGACGAGGGACCAGTGGGCCTCGGTGCTATTCTCTGATGAACGGCGATTCACGTTGAACAGAAATGATGGCCGCCAACGATGTTGGAGACGCCAAGGTGAGCCCAATGCATCAGCCATTGTTGTCACCAGACGACCCTTTGGTGGTGGTGGTGTTACAGTTCATGGACGACAAAGCTCCAGCTCATCGAGGTCGCGTCATTAGGGAACGGCTGCTGGAGACTGGGGTACCTCAAATGGAGTGGCCTGCACTTTCTCCAGACCTGAATCCCATAGAAAACCTATGGGATCAGCTGAGTCGCCGTGTTGTGGCTTGTAACTCTGTACCCCAGAACCTCAATGACCTGAGGGCCGCCCTTCAAGAAGAGTGGGATGCCATGCCTCAGCAGACAATAACTCGACTTGTGGACAGCATGAGACGTTGTTGTCAAGCTGTAATTGATGCTCAAGGGCACATGACAAGTTATTGAGACATTGACATTTTTTTGTTGTGGTATACCCACCGCTGTTGTCGGCTTTTGTTTCAATACATTTTTTTGAGATGAGGAAATCACCATTGCATGCTTCTACTTAAATGCCCTACTTTCATGATATAATACCACTGTAGCTTGAACTTTTTACATTTTCCATAAATTTCACCCGAAAGCCAGACATCCCTAACTTTTTGTGAGTAGTGTATAACTGAACAAAAACTTAAATGTCTTTAATTTCTGCACTCCTCACTTGTCACTGTTGGCCATTTTGCGAAACTCTCTCACGGTCATGGACTTCTTCTGAATGTTGTATTGTGTGAAAAGGCCCGACTGGCCCGTCACCACCTGCTGAATGGGTGCAGGGATCACCAAGTCGTCTATATCGTCATAAGAGCCTCGCGGCTTCCATTCCTTTGGTGGCACAATCTGGAAGGAGGAAAAACAGTGACTTATTCTGCTGTTCTTTTTTTAACACCGTTTGTTATCAAAATGATTCACAAGCAAAGCTTGGAGGTATAAACGTAATTCTTTTTCTGACAAGCTGGTATGAACATATGTATGTTACATCAGAGCAAATGTATACAATAGATGGCCTTGTCTAAATAATTTCATAGAAAAAGCATGTAATAAAGACATCACAGTTGTCTGGTAGCCATCAGAACTGTGTCACTGATGATTGCACCATCGCTAGAATTTTAATTTTACTCACCATTTTTCACTGCAAATAAAAATGATCCTATACACTGCAATGGCTGTGAATATGGCCTGTGTGAACACATGCAGTATGTCAGTACTTACTTTAGCCAGGCCTGCTTTATGTGCTCCCTGGGATTCAACATATGCAATGTAGCGGCTGAAGTTCTTGAATTCCTCAACAGTGGGGTAAAAAGTCATGATCCCCTTGGAACCATGGGTTTGGGAAACTACGTCTGACGCCATCCCAAAACTCAATGACAGTTCCTGCAGGTTATAAATGGGGAAATTGTGACTTTATGATGTGATATGTCGATTAAGTATGGGTTTTCTACCCACAGCTAGGCATCTTTAACTGGATCTTGACATTTTATATTCCGGCACATTTATTTTTCAAGGTTTACCAAACTGGTTGCTTGCAGTATTAACATTTCAACTGCTTGGTAACCTGAGTGATAACTGCTCAATACATCTTTTTTTTTGCTATATATTTTTAATATTTCAAATTACTCCTTATTGTATTCTGTATTATTGTACTGTATTGGATGTGAAACTATTTGTTTGCACGCCTACACTTTTCTTGGTCAGGTCGCCGTCGCAAATGAGAGCCTGTTCTCAACGGCCTACCTGGTTAAATAAAGGTTAAATAAAAAAAAACTCCTACAAAGTTATATGATCTTGAATTTCCTCTTGGGGATCAATAAAGTATCTATCTATCTATCTATCTACGATGGCAATCAACCTCTAAAACCTAACCCTCCCCCTGGTTCTGAATAGTAGAGAGAGCATAACATAACTTAAATATGTCACTATCGTATGTACGTTTGTGTATCATAAATGTATTAAGAGAACGGTGTGTGTACGTTTCTTTACTATGGCGGGGGACAAGCTAGCCTGGACCGACAGGGCTGGGAAAAACTAGAACCGCCGCTGATTGGTTAAACCAGCCGCTCTTTAATTCGGTCCCACTGTGGAAGCCCAGCCAGCTAACATGAGCTCCTTTGCTAACTTGCTAAAGAAACATGAGCTAATTCGTTTAACGAATACCGGTATGCAATGACACTAGCATTAGCTAGCCTGATAGCATGTTTTCACTAGTATTCAAGTCCCATTTAGGTCAGGTCACGCACATAATAGTTCCAATTACTAATTTGAGTAAACTTGCCATCTTCTTTCCATGGTGTCTCAAAGGAAAAAGTAATGATCCCAAAACAGCTAGCTACCTAATACACGTTAACACTGTGATGGGATGGGACTATTTCCTGCATCACAGAAAACACCATAAAACACCATAGCTGCGTTACATCCTATCAAGTTCATTCGTATGGCGTGCCGTTAGCAAACTTGGACAGAGCTAGCGTTAATGTGCTCATACGACTTGGTATGTTATACAAACAGAGCTATCTTATTCCTAAAAGTGACGTTCAACAACTGTTTTGAGTTCAATTTTACAGGCAATACAAAAAGTGAAACTATCATTTCCCAAGTCAGTGATATCTATTCCAGGAAATAGACTACACCCGACCCCTAGCGTCGACACTAGCCGCTGAGCAGTTCCGGCTAGTTTAGCCATAAGATTAGCATTGTGAGTTAGGAAGCTAACATTCTGGGACGACCGTAAGATAACTCGACATGCAAGTACATACCACCTCCTCGGGATTGATTCACGACGTTGTTCCTTTGCGTTGTAAACACCTCGTAATCAATAGAAACAGCAGTTGTGAACATAAGAGAAAGAAGACAGCTTGCTAACTAAGCCCCCCCTGTAAATAGATCATCCTCCATTACCACTTCTACGCATGCACACGCATCTCGGATTTTGTTTACCACAACACGCATGGGACACGCTCAGCCAATCAGAGGGCGGCTCTGATGTCTCGTCGTATGATGTATTAAAATCTAGTTTATCTAATTTTTTTGTAATGACTGTAAATATTAACTTAATTGCCGAGATATTGTCTATGTTGCAGCATTTTGGATTCAAGTTATATTAGGAGAGAGTGGGTTCTAATATTAAGAAAATTACTTGGTCCAACAATAAGATATCTAGGTAATTCATAATTGATTTTTTTGGTTGTTTCAAACATATTAGATTAATATGTTAGCCTAATGTTTCAACTCAAACATCTGTTCTTACTGATCACAAGGCAATCCGTTTACCATTTAAACATTTGAAAATAAACATGGAAGCTACTGGAAATGAAATAGTAATTACTAAATTATAACACATTTGAGAAAGAGATAAACGCTTTTAATAATAAATACTGGGCAATAACACAAACAACGTTTTGGGGAATTGATTAAATTAGGTAGACTGCTATGATAGGCAAAGAAATTGCATTTATTGAAAATAATCTGATTTTACTAATGTAATGTATGCCAACAGCTTCAGTCCTTGTGAAATTATCACAATAATGAATAAATCTCGTCTACCTCAACCCATCTTTAAAAAAAAAAAATGTATGTCATGCTGTTACACCCAACACTCACTGAAGAAAAACAGATTATATTACTACAATCCATCCATCCAGCCATCCATCCATCTTCGTCCGCTTATCTGGGTTGGGGTCTCCTGGGGCAGCAGCTCCAGCAGGGGACCCCAAACTTCCCTTCCCCAAGCCACATTAACCAGCTCCGACTGGGGGATCCCGAGGCGTTCCCAGGCCAGGGTGGAGATATAATCCCTCCACCTAGTCCTGGGTCTTCCCCGAGGCCTCCTCCCAGCTGGACGTGCCTGGAACACCTCCCTAGGTAGGCGCCCAGGGGGGCATCCTAGATTCCCAAACCACCTCAACTGGCTCCTTTCGACGCAAAAGGAGCAGCGGCTCTACTCCGAGCTCCTCACGGATGACTGAGCTTCTCACCCTATCTCTAAGGGAGACGCCGGCCACCCTCCTGAGGAAACCCATTTTGGCCGCTTGTACCCTGGATTTCGTTCTTTCGGTCATGATGTATTACTACGAGCAAACTCAAAAACAAGCAAAATCACCAGTAGTCTGTGAACATCGGTTTTATTTTATGCCAGGAAAGGCACATTAATACACTGAATCCAACTGTTTTGACAGGCTATATAATGTTATATGCATCTACATCCAGGCAGTGCATATATTATGATACCCACGCATAAATGCAACAATAACATTAACACATTTTGTTAACCACAAAAAGATATAGCACATATGAGCACTGACAATTTGCACACGTTTAGCATAAGAGGAAGTACATGTGCACCAGGTAGTCCATACAGTTTCACTGACCTTTCACACAGAAGGAGACATATTCAGCAGCACTTTTTGGTTTTTGGAAAGTCCATAGAGAATATATAATGTCTTTAGATGTCAGTGCCACGTAAGTTATTTCCACTCTATTTCTCTCTATGTTGTTCCAGTTGCATAAGACAAGTCATCTTGCATCAGCATCCTGTCAAAATGCATATACATATAACAGACCAGCATGTTCAGTACAAATGTCTCCTTCTTAGGGGGCTGTCTCCTTTAGCTGAATCACATTTGATTTTAAGCTTTGGAAACCCAGTCTCAAATCCACCAATTTACACATTTTGCCTCTAAACTATCCAGTCAACAGATACACACTGTAAGAGAGCATATTATAAGACTTTGCTTTTACTCGCACCTTACTGTCCCAACCATGAGACGAAGCAGCACCCATGAATGAATATCTTTCAGTGAGCATAATGTTCAGCTCATTCTTTCTGTCTAGCACTATAAGATAAATAGGATGGACTGGAGTTGGGGAACACACCCAGCAGCTTAAAGTGGTCAATACAACCACAATTTGTTATGGCAGTTTCTGTTTCAAAATAATAATAATAATAATAATAATAATAAAGGCAAAGTAATACTTACACATTAAAAGGAATTTGATTAAAGAGAAGTGCACAGGGAATTCAATTCAATTTTCAAAATATATTGCAACTGTCCGACACACACCCTCATACCTTTTAAAATTCTGCATGGCCTCGGTACTTTGTATCCTCTGTAGATCATATACTATAGCAGAAATAGCTGCTAGAATAAAGTAGGAGAGATTTTTTTTGGCATCCATGTTTGTTAACATCTGTTTTGCACCCAGTTCCCATTAATACCTAATTGAATATTACTTAACTTTCATGCAAATATGAATTGATGATTTGGTTACATTGTGCTTAACGTACACGTACCTAGCTTTCTGGATTTATGTCTTGTTTTAGAGTTCAACTTATGGTAACTATATTGTTGTAATTTGGAAATAGATGAGCCAATTTGATTGACAATAGCTGTGATTGTTTGAGATGGTGTACACTGCACATTGTATGGATGTGGTTACTAAGTCAACAACGAATTGTTGTGTTTCTCCTTCTGACACAATGTAATTTACATATGCATGTGGTGCAATTATTAGTTACATTTTGCATGTACATTAGTATATATTTGATGTCTTTAACCCATGTTCAACTACTATCCAGTCAGTGTTTGATAATAAACTATTATTATCAACACTTACGTTTCATTATAAGCTGTCCTTCATCATCATACTGGCAAATCAGATCAATAATTCCTCAATTCCCTACATATCATTTTGCCATTTTCTCACTTAAAGCAGATGTAGGATGTGCCCAATGATAAGTTAATAACCATTTTGTAAAGGCAGAAAAGAAGCTCTGCAGTACGTGACAGAATATTTAAGGTGAGGGAATTCACACACCATTTCATGGATTTTATACCTTTTGCATCTTGTAGTAGTCAGTTCATCACCGAATACATTGCATACACAAATCACGAATGGACATAGTCCTCCAGGTATTGTGTCGTTTTGCAAACACAATGCAATGGAACACAAACGGGTATCAAAAAGCGAAGCGGAAACTGACTGTGTATTTGCATCCATTCCTCTCATCTTTATGTCCGTTCCGTCGTTCTCTGGTCGGCACTATGCCTAAGTCCTGCTTTATCTTTGGCGCACCAGTGGCCGTCCGCATCCTTAAGATGTGGCCCTGTTTATAACAGCTCTCAGCCTGGAAGCAGCCTTTAGAACGCATGCCAAAAAAGGCCTTCTGCTTGGGTCCATAATGAAACTAGACTCCTCGTTGGTTATTTGTCCATAGGCTTATTGATTTTCAGTGTGTGGAGAGTGTCACTGAGAGCTGTGTCTGTCTTGCTGCTGTCTTTTCTGGACATGTCAGGCTCCCATAGAAAGAACTCGTGGAGGAGGGTGTTGACGGTGTCAGGGCACTCCATCATGACCATGTGACTTCCCTCCTCAATGACTTTTAGGAATGCAAACAGAAGGATCTAGAAATGGAGCCAAAATGAATGCACATTACGATATGTACTACAGTGCAAACACGTAATTTCAAATGAAACATCACGTGATAAATCAGCACTCATTCACGCATGAAGATGCACTTTACCTCTGCCATGCGCTGGTCCTCATCCATTGGCACGAACTTGTCACACATGCCATGAACCAGAAGGATGGGCACAGTGAGCTCGGCATGGTAGACCTCATCCCCCTCTGGCCAGTACTGGCCACTCATCATGGCTCGCAGGACAAAGGGAGACACGTTGAAGGCATTGCCCTGCTTCAACAGCTGCTTTTCTTTAGCACCCTGACGGGCAAATCCAGCTCTAAAGGTTACAAAAAAAAGAGAGGAGGTTCATTTTAAGGTTTTTCTATGTACAATTTTCAAATGTTCTGACATCAACAGGCAAAGCTTTTTTTTGTCAGCGACGAGAGAAGTTACTGTGGTGTGTCACTGTCTCTAGTGTCAATTTTGGCACAGTACAAATGCAGATCTTACTTGAGGAAGCTCCAGGCCAGACAGGGTGACAGACAGTGCAGGACACAAGATGGCAGCTGGAAGATGGAGCATAGGCTGGGCTCCAGAGCTGTGGGACCCCCTCCATTGATCATCACCACCTTATGGACCAGATCAGGATATTCATGGGCCAGGAAGGTGCAAAATGACACTCTGCAAGAGATATGATGAGAAAAGTACCGCATGTTAACAACAGCATGTTAATCACTACTAGATAGATAGATAGATAGATAGATAGATAGATAGATAGATAGATAGATATATAGATATATAGATAGACAGATAGATAGATAGATAGATGGATGGATGGATAGGTGGATAGGTGGATGGATAGATCCTTACCCATATGAGTGACCGATGAGTATGTTGCGTTTACGAGCATATCTCTTAAAGATGGCACGAAGGTCCTCTGCTAGGGCATAAAAAGTATAAGCTGCTGCAATCTGTGGGGCAGTACTGGCTCCATGCCCCGCCAGGTCGGGTGCGATAACCTCATAGCCCAGCCGAGAGAAGAAGTCCAGTTGGCTGCCCCAAATGTCCAGAGAACCTCCCACACCGTGCACGAAGAACAGCGCTACGTCCGAGTGCGTCCCTTTGCAGCTCGAGATCACCCTCTTTGAGTCGATTTGCACTGTGCGCTTGGGCTTGCGACGGCGGCGACGAGGAGGTGGAGCGGGTTTCTGTTCCCCATGAGGTGAAGGAAGTGAAGGAGGAACAGGATTGGGGTCTGGAGAAGAGGGCATTTCTTTGTAGTCAGCCAGCTCCACCTCTACAGTGCTGCAAGGCTCCAGGTCCCCATCCTGACACTGCAAGATCTCAGAGTGCAGAACATCACCCAGATTCTCAATCACCAGCTGGCCGTTGCGGTAGACTGTGATCTTCCTCTTGCAGTGGACACTGCTGCCGGTATTGCTCTCGCTATAATCCTCAGGAGAGCTGTCATCATCATCCTCATCACCGTCCGTCTTTTCCTTGCACGCAACTTGCTGTTCCGTTACTACGGGCTGACGCTCGGGGATAATGTGCCGCACTCGCAGGACTCTCCCAGGTTTCACCTCCACAAACTCAAAACCATCAGAGGGTTCTGATGACTCCAGGGGCAAGACCAGACTGGCAGCCTTCCCAGTCAGGCAGCATAGTATCCCTTCAGTGATACTGGTCAGCATGGTGCTTCCCTGCATAAACATTCACACAAATACAACAAGATCATCACTCAGATGCTTAATTTGAAATATAACAAAGAAAGATGTAGGTTTATGAACAAGGTACAAAATAGACCATGTTTGTGAAGCTAGTTACCTTTCTCTAGCTTTTCACACTTTTTTTTCCCCTCACATAATCATTATATGTTTTTAAGGTTTATTTCCTGTCGCGGTGTTTGCAAATGTTAACAGCTCAACAGGAAGAAATTGGGCCCCAGCTAGATCCTTGTAAAATTGGAACAAAGCTGTTTCCTAGCAACACAGTTACAATGAAACGGTCTTTTTTATCCTTTCATCAGTCCGCAGCCAGTGTTGAGTGACATGAAACACACCAAGAGCGAGGAACGCGTTCAGCTTAACAGGCTCCAGACTGCTATGCAAATTCAAAATACCATAGCCAGTAAGTGCAGCTCCTACTGCCTTTGTAAAGCTCGACTCACCTGGGTGACAAAGCAGCTTAACATTCAGGGATTCCAAGTTCATAAACAGACAACGTCAAAGCAATATTTGTGCTATAGAGTTTCAATGTCAGTGACTGACCTAGACGTTTGCTATTAATAACCCCTCTTTATCACATGGTCAGAACCAGGATATATATAAATAGAAAATGCCAGTCATAGGGCATCACTGTGATAGCAGTTTTCCAAAGGAGATGAGGGGGAAACTATCTTTGTTCTCCTGCCCAGCAAGTCCAGTCGCAGCATCTAAACTGCATTTTGGCAGTTATGCAAATAAAGCATCATTAGTCCTCACTTTTCATACACAGGCTGGTTATCTCTAGGAAACAGAGTGGGAAGAGTCACATCTATATAAGGCTTTACTGTTTCCTGGTTACAGAAACAGAGCGCAGTATGCACATTACTGCCCACAGGGCAGATTTCACATTACTGCTCATAACATATCATATAACATGTAGTTTAGATCATGGCTTCAATCACGCTCCCTACTTTAAAATAAATATGAATGCATGACATCTAGGCATCTTGAGATGTTAGTGGGGGACATAATATAATGAATGCATTATTGTAAATTTACTTTAACATGGTGAATATATACTCATAATTGTGACTTGTGGGGATTTGTTTTCATTGATTTTCTCCAGATTAAAGTCATATAAAGTGTATATTATCGTTGTCCAACTTTCGTGTGATACGATAATCGATACACTGGGTGAAATATCAATATTTTAATGAATAAAATAAGGCGCTCTAAAGAAATTTCCCTGCTCCCAGCGTGGCTACTTCATGGATCCTTGAGGTGGTGCTCGACACATGAACGAGGGAAACTTGAACATAAGTTAACTAGCCGAAGAGGAAGAGGTTTTCAACGGGATGGTGGACAGCAGTTTGAGGAAAATAACAGATGCCCCAGCCACGTTTAAGTCCAAAGTCTGGACCCATAGTCGCTCTATTAATTCTGTCATTTTGGACATGCAGTGATTAAAGAGAGAAAATCTGCACTTAACCTTTTCACAGGCAATTTGTAGTAATAGTTAGAGCGATATCGCAATTTATTCATTATAGGATTTTCTAGCGATATTTTGATTACCGCAGAATTGCTGTGTCGTGATATTATCGTGAGCCATGTATCGTGTATCGTATCATGAGGTACGCAGTGATTCAAACCCATAGTGTAGCCTATGCATTGAAACAAATCATATCTCATTACTCAGTTGTTCAAGTCAAGGTCAAGGCTTTAACAACTGCTTGGTTAAGGTAAATTAATTAAACAGACTTTTAATGCACGGCACTTCAGTAGCCTGGCACTGCAGTAAGGGGGAATGGAGCTGGTTTACCTAACCCTATCTGCACAGGAGGGTTCATGTGTCTGTGTGTGTGTGTGTGTGTGTGTGTGTGTGTGTGTGTGTGTGTGTGTGTGTGTGTGTGTGTGTGTGTGTGTGTGGGCTTGTTTAACTATATTCGTGGGGTCCAAAAACCAGGAGTCCAGTATACTTGTGGGGTCCCGACAGCTTTGTGGGGCCAAAATGCTGGACCCCACAAGTTTAAAGGGCTGTTTGAGGGTTAAGACTTGGTTTTAGGATTAGGGTTAGAATTAGGTTATGGTTAGGGTGAGGGTAAGGGTTAAGGTTAGGCATTTAGTTGTGATGGTTAAGGTTAGGGTAAGCGTTAGGGAATGCATTATGTCAATGGGTCCTCACAAAGATAGTGCCACAAACCTGTGTGTGTGTGTGTGTGTGTGTGTGTGTGTGTGTGTGTGTGTGTGTGTGTGTGTGTGTGTGTGTGTGTGTGTGTGTGTGTGTGGTGTTGTTGGTGGCAGGATGGTCTGAAGGTCAGTGCATCAAGTGTTATCCAGTTACACCCTGGAGCCAAGTGAATGTTGACCGAGAGGCCGGTCTTTCCACAAACATCCAAATGGAGCGTCCAAGTATCAATTCCATCCAGCCATCTATCCATCTATCTATTTGTGATGGTCTTCAATTTTGAAGCCAATTCTGTCATTTTTATTATGAACCAATCAGTCGTGCCACTTCAGCTACAAGTGGTACATGATGAGGTAAAGGTTTCCACTGAGGAAAGTCCTTTCAGAGGCGGTCATTCGAGATAACGCTGAACATTTTGGCAACATAGCAGGATATCACCTAACCATGTTTAGCAGTTTGGATGACCCCGGCTGGTGCTGAGATGCCAGAACTTCCTCATTAACACAAATCTAACTACATTAGCAGCCCTGTGATTTCAATCAGGGATTCTCCTCCTGGCATGCTATCCATCAACACGGACAAGCAGCATTTAAAAATGGCTGAGGAGAACAAGTGGACCAGTATCTCAGATCCACAAACCCTAAAGTCCAACAGGCTCAAGGTTACTCATCATCATCCATGTGAATTTGTTTGTCTGCATTGCAGACTATGTAGGTCATATCCGCCAAGTCTTACAGTAGGCTGACACACATTTGGTACACAGTGTGCTGCTCTATTTCCATAACAAACACTACAGTACGGCGCAGTCCGACATGATATAGCTGCACACGAAATGCGTATATAGTTGCATAAATTATCACTTTCTGTTCAAATAAGACCCAATGCACAAATGTCCTATAGCCTATAGCTGCTTCTACAAGCCAAAATATCAAGCCATAAACCAGAGTAGTAGGCTCCATATTTCAATAAATGGACGTAGGCTAAATCATTGAGCATTGTTGGTATGCATGTCTCACATTCAGAATGAAAATGCATTTTTACAAGTGTTATACATATGCCCAATTAATAGTGTCGCATCACAAATAACTCTGGTGCCCTCCACACTGCACCAGTGTGGAGGGCCATAATTGCTGCGTGTATATTATTGATAGAGCCATTAACCTACTTTTGCTCTGTCACAGAACAAATGCATGCAGTCATTGTGCAGCTGTTTATTGACGCTGATTGCTATATGTTGCACAGCTAATTAGACAATATAATGCAATAAAAATCGATTCCTTACCTGCAGAATTAGTGGTGATTATGGGTGATTATATAGCCTATCTGCACCGAAAGATGAGGGCCGACGAAACTGAACAGAGAAAACGTTGCATTTCTTGCAACAATTTGTCTACGCTAGAGATGCTGCAAAATAGTAAAATCTTCTTATTGGCCTCATTAGTCCGTTACCACAGAACACTGGAGGGGCTTGAATTGATGAGAAAGCATGCATCCATAAAAGTGTGGCCACAGCATCTCAGTAAGATACCCATAACGATAACAAACAATTTTTTTTTTCCTCTCTCCCTCAGCATCCACTGCGCACTCAGAGCAGACCCTACCCAGCCCTGCTGTTCTTGTATCCGCAGCAGCAACACGAGTCTTCGGGCATTTTCGCTCCTGAGTGGCAGTGAGAAGGGCGAATAGAAGACAGCTGAACACCGAGAGGAGGCCAATGGGAGAGGCTTGTTTCCTTGTTGCCAAGGCTGACAGAATAGCAAAATGCGTGCGTGCGTGCGTGCGTGCGCGTGGTTGCGGTCAGGGAGAGTGACAGATAGCCTATGATAAAATGATAGTCCAACTAATTATCTAAATAGGCGAACACATGACCACGATCAGGGCTGCATGTGTGATCCCACATTACAAATTCCACACCTGGGTTTAAAGCATCTTCACTGCTCATCATAAACTGACACGTGTTATGGTAGTAGGCCTATAGCTGCGTCGCTGAAGGGAGAAATGACATTTTTACGTTTTAAATAATTAGATTAAAATGTGCTGTGTCCCTCTTTTACCCTTGGACTCACATCAACACATTGGTATAGCAATAGCCTACAGTCTGGGACAGCCCGGTGCCTGTCACGGATCTGGCCAGCTGTGACGTTTATGGGGCGGGGAGCCAACAGCTGTTTGTGTTATTGTTTGGCAGCAGATGTAAATAACAATTACTGCTTTATGTATATGCATGGCACGCACTGGTGTTTTAATTTAAATGGTTCAAAAATCAATTAGGCCAATTAACCTGCCAGATAGCCTATAAAATGTTTTACAATTCCACATCAGCGCACAAACTGCATCCAGGGCATTTTCCTTATTGAGTCAACACAGCATTTAAATTACAACTCGTATAATATACAATACATAATAGGCCTATAAATATTGCACTGTATTGTACCTAGATGAGAACTTAAAGGGGTTTTTTTTCGGTTGTTTCGACACAATTCTCAAATGACAATCATTATTCCATAAAATAAATACATTTTCGTACCCCTCATCCTCTCATATAGCCTAACATCTCATTACCGGTGTATAGAATTCAGATGTGTGCTATTAGTACAAATATCTTCACACATAGTCTCTTATCAACACGCTGATTGTGTATTAAAAAGAATGTATCCAAACAAAATCTTTTCAAACATTTGTGAGGACATCTCAGCAGTGGCGTGAAGGGGATGCTGTCACCATGTAAAAAGGTTTTTCCCACAGTGATATTATGTAGGTAGGCCTAGATGGCATGCAATAGTACACAGTAGTTTTTGAATGGCCACTGAGGTGGTGGAAAAGATGCCCATATTGTTTTTCATTCATTTCTACAGTATTCCTAGATCAATTTGTTGTATTAAGACATTTGCTGTAATGTATAATGCTGACGCTTTAATCTGGTTCAGGTTCACATTCATTGTTCAGTTCAATTGTTACTGTAAGGTTCAGCTGACAATGGTAGCCTAAATACTGGAAAGGTAGTTACTAGGGAAAAAAATATCTAGAAATGTAGACCTACTATATAACTCGTAGTTGTATGACATAGGTTCTGATGGATACCCGTGAGAACGCTTAAAATAATGTTTTACATTACTATTGGGTGATTGTATATGAGAAATGAAGTGAGGAAACACAATTTTAGTAGACTCCTACACATTGACTATTTAGCCTTTAGGGGGGGTTACATTTTGGTAGCAGTGGTGCACTGACTAACACATTTATCTAATTTTGACAATATTTTGACTAAGACTAATTGCAATTGATATTGAAAAACAGTACATTTAAGCATACTAGTTTATACCCTGAACACAATCTTTCAGGCAGAGCTTTTCTCAGGCTGCATCGTGGATGAAATACATGGGCTGCATAGTGGATACGATTTGAATCCCATTGCTTATAGTTTAGTATCTCCCATCTGGCAGACGATAATCTCAAACCGTGCCCGTTAAAGTTAGAGCCGTTATCCTTGCCAATAAAACGTTTAATTGGTGACAGTGGGTCGATAAACTGTTTGAGTTTAACCTGAAAAGCGCTACTTAGGGTATTGAAGCCATGGATGTAATGACGCACCTATCGCTCCAGCAACAAGCCTTTCGATTGGCTGAAAAGTCTAAGCCAATCATTTTGCTTTATATTCGCATGGTGGCTGGCAGACCTGTGACATTCAATGTCCTCATGTCTGTAACTAACTGTACAAATATCTAAAGATGAACATTATACGGTCATCCTTTTCCCGACTGCGTGGAATAACTAATTTCACCAGGTAACAGAGTTTACGTGTTTTCATGCTCGACAAACGGCAGAGCCAGTGTTTGTTTACGATGCTAACAACGGCAAGCAAGCTTAGCAGTGCGTTAGCAGCGTTAGCTAATCATCATGCAGATAGCTAACGTTAGATACCTATATTTAGTTAGCGATTGCTAATTCTATTATAGCTTAATGACAGCTAATCAAGTTCATGTTAACATATGAACGAGTATTGATTTACATATGTAGGCAGTGTTTGCTGTAATTAACCCTAACCCTGTAACACCAAGCATCAAGTAAATGATACATTTAATAGTGTTAAACATATAAATATCTGTCAAATACACACTGTAGCCTATATCATATCCACCTAACGTTACCTCAGATATAGATGCAACCTGTTATATTAATACTTCATTTATTTCAGCACCATATTTGCACTTTTGCATTGTCTTACTGTTTAGAATCCTGTACACATGTGTATATCTATATACCTTTTTTTTTATATATATATACAAACTTTATCTTTACATAGAAGTCAAACGTTTATGTTTACCTTGTTCAGCTTTGCTGTCCCTGTTTTAAGCCGTATGTCTACAGTGCTCAGCATAAGTGAATACACCCAGGCTAAAGTTGACAAAAAAGAGAAATAAAAAATCATCTTTTGGAAATTGATCTTAATGTCTTAATTAAAAAAAATAAGTAAAAATCCAACCTTTAAGGACACCAATTTTCTTTGTGAATGAATAATGTATCGTAAATAAATAATTCCTTAAAATACAGGGGGCATAAGTCAGTACACCCCTATGTTAAATTCCCATAGAGGCAGGCAGATTTTTATTTTTAAAGGCCAGTTATTTCATGGATCCAGGATATTATGCATCCTGATAAAGTTCCCTTGGCCTTTGGAATTAAAATAGCCCCACATCATCACATACCCTTCACCATACCTAGAGACTGGCATGGGGTACTTTCCATAAGATCATCTCTCAATGCAAATCAAACCAGCTATTAGGCTAACTGAAATAAAACCATGCCAATCTCTAGGTATGGTGAAGGGTATGTGATGATGTGGGGCTACTTTAATTCCAAAGGCCAAGGGAACTTTATCAGGATGCATAATATCCTGGATCCATGAAATAACTGGCCTTTAAAAATAAAAATCTGCCTGCCTCTATGGGAATTTAACATAAGGGTGTACTTACTTATGCCCCCTGTATTTACATTTATTCACAAAGAAAAATTGTGTCCCTAAAGGTTGGATTTTTCCATATTTTTTTTAATTAAGTCATTAAGATCAATTTCCAAAAGATGATTTTTTTATTCCTCTTTTAGTCAACTTTAGCATGGGTGTATTCACTTATGCTGAACACTGTATATCTGTGTACTCTAAGAGCAACAAAAAGCCGGGGTGAATTACCTGTATGTGTTCACACTTATTTGACCAGTAAAGCTGATTCAGATTATAACAGTATTACAAATGTGAGTTAAAGTAGCAGTTCAAATGTATTTTCAATCTGTACATACATGTCATAATTGTGTTGATAGTGGACAGTGACACAAAGGCATTGGGATCAGTTCATGAGACTACTCCACACATAAGCAGATGAAGCACCATAAATGTATTTCAGCTTGTTGTTATTGCGGCATAATGTTGATATTAAAGAATAACATTTGTATATAATACATGTTATTCTGTGATCTGTCAACAGCATTCCTGCAGGGAACCTTGCAGTAACTGGCAACTCTCACCTTAGATTATTCAGCAACTGGATTGTGCCCAGAGCAGCTGCAGGACCTCTGATTTCCAGATGTGGGCCACTTTCTTCACAAGCTGAGGGTTCAGGAGTGTTCCAACAGCTTCCGTGGCAATACCAGCAGGTGCGGACACGGAAGAGAGGCACAGAGTATCAGCCCAAGAACATCAAACGCAAGAGGACCCACGGCTGGATCAAGAGGATCAGCTCTCAGAGCGGCATCGAGCTGCTTCTACGGCGCATGTTGAAGGGACGGAAATCACTCTCACACTGACGGATCCCTGTTGGAAAAATCTGCAAGACATTGGTTCAGAAATGCTGCCGGTGCTCAGCAAAGACCTTGTGTGTTAGGTTAACTGGTGATACTGGGCGTCAGTTGGGCTTGGCTCCCCCCCCAACCCCGCAATAATAATGGGCAGGAGGATGAAAACTGGCTATTTGCTTTGGGTAAAAAGAAACCTGATAGTTTCACCCAGTTATTTTTGATCCATAATGTTTTGTTCATTATCAGTAAATGTTATCAGATGTATGGATTTTTTTTTTTTTTTTTTTTTTTGCCTGTATGAAGTCATTTGATTCAGAGACAAAATGTGTCTCTAAAGATCAGTGTCATGTCATCTTAGTTGATCTCAAATGAAAACACCAATTCTGGTTGACTTGAAAATAAAAAAAAAAAAAAACATCCCTGCATAATATACATGTATTTGCATTTATGTTTGAAAAAAAGATTTGTGGACAAAGGATTTGTTCTTTGTTGCCTCAAGAGACAAATTTTTAACCTTTTTGTTTGCTGCCTTCTACTGATTTTGTGAAGTTGTAGGTTTATTCAACTGAAGGCAGTATAAAGAGAGAGTTAGGAGCTGGGGGGGAAATATAACTTTTAGTGAGTGTTTCCTTGGGGTTCTCTCTTATGTCAGGCAGGGTGAGCCAGAATTGTATTAGTCGCCTTTCATTTTCAAGCTAAAAGACTGTTGAAAATGAGAAGTTGTGAAAATCACATGAGAAGCAAATGGAGGCATTAATTGAGAATGTTATATGGCAGAATAACATCCAGTAAAACATTTTACATAAGTAGCATTAACATACAGTTTGCCAGCAGATTTAGCCCATGCATTTTGTAGTTTTTTCAATGAACTGATTTTAAAGCTGCAATTTGTATCTATACCCTTCTAATGTCCAGCTACTTTAAATGTATGCATTTAATATGAACACTTAAAACATGAAGAAACTGACATATAGCTAAAATGTACTTTAATGAACTTGATCTGTAATTAGTTATGGCATTTAGTCACAGTTTTATTGTCAATAATTTAGAGTTCTAGAGCAGTTTGCTGTTGCACAGCTTCTTTTATAAAATCAGTACCGAGGCTCGCCCATCCGCTAAACAATAACTGAACAGCGACAGCAGTTGAGACATCTATAATACATGCTGTACATGCTGTAGAAAGTGCTTGTGTTGTTTTCATCAGGGCTTCATGACACAACCCCCCTTGTATTGGGAGATTGGTCTGTTACATAATCGCTTTCTAGCCAATCAGCGCATTGCTGTTTATCTCACTTAACGCATCTACCACTGAGGTACGTCGAATCTTTGAAGGTAACCGCCCCCGAAAAGACGAACAACAAAAATGGAGTTGTGAACTAGTAGCAAGATAGCTTCAAAGCACGTTCGATTTCAGTTTTTGTGTAATTACCTTTACATGATTGGACGTTTCCAGCTGATTGAAGTGGCGTGATGCACTCATATCGAAGTCATACGTAGTCAAATCGTAAGAAGCTGTCGAGCGGGTAAACAAACCGGTATCTTGGCTACGACAAAGACAACAAGGCTTAGCTAGTTAGCTAGCTAAAACGGTAGCATCTGCTCCTTTTCCCCCTAACGTTAGCTAGCTAGCTAGCTAGCTAGTTAACGAACGAAGAGCGTGACTCGGACAGAAATGGAGAAGGTAATTGGTTCTTTGCTTAATTGTTTACAGTATGTGCTAACTCGTTGGTTCTAAATGGTTTAGCTCCTCAGTACATCTCTGACTTGCTCACTGATCATAACCCCTTCAGGCCTCTCAGGTCATCAGGCAGAGGTCTTCTAACGTTAGCTAGCTAGCTGTAACGTTAACGGTACCCAGAGTTAGATCCAGGACCGGCGAGGGGGCCTTCGGTTAGGCCTACTGTGGTCCTGATCTCCGTAACAAGCTGCCTGATGACCTGAGGTCCATTACAACTGTTTCCACATTCAAAGCAAACTCAAAACTTTACTATTCTCTTAGGATTTTGGTTAGTGTGTGCGTGTGTGTTTGTATGGTCACACATGCTTGTTTTTTTTGTAGGTTGTCTTGTGTTGATACTTATACTTTGTTCTTATTTTTGTTATTTATGCATATATTTTTACATGTTGTCTTTCAATGTAAAGCACTTTGAGTTTACGTGTAATGAAAGGTACTTTATAAATATAATTGCCATTATCGCCTTCGATAGACTTGCTTTCGTGGTGGCAAGTACGACGTAGGTTACTGTAAATACTGTGTCCCCTTATACCACATTACTGCCACGTTATCTAGATACATGTAAAGGGTAGGAGTTGTTCTCTACTACCAAGTTATGGCTATGGTAGTTGGCTTTACCACCTTTTGTTCATATTTGTTTGTTTTTCTGCTCACAGTCAGATTTCTTAAAGGGACTACCTGTCTACAACAAGAATAATTTCAGCAGGTTCCATGCAGACTCTGTATGTAAAGCATCAGTAAGTCGTCTCATTTGTTCTCAAAATGCTGTGATAAAGTCATGTTGTCACTGTCCGTGTGATTTAGGTCTTTAAATTCAAGAAATGTTGTCACATGGTAGCGCTACTTTTTTTTTGTCTGACATAATTCTAGCTAATTTATAGACTGACATGGATCTCAATGTTGTTTTAGAACCGCCGACCATCTGTGTATCTTCCAACCCGGGACTATCCATCAGAGCAGAGTAAGTGCGTTGACTTTTGCAAAAGCTTACAGAGCAGGGGGAACTACAGCACACTTTACTATCACAATATATTCCATATTGTAGTTATATCTCAGGAAAAGAGTATACCCCAAGCACACATCACAACCTATGTTTGGCTAAGTAATGAACTGTTTTTCAGGCTTCTGTTAGAGGAAATCACCTTCGGTTCCAGGGTGACAGTGTAGTCGTTACTCAACTTGTTATTTAAAGGCTCTGACGCACCAACCCGACGGCCGACCTTTGGCAGAAAAGGCAGTCGGAATGACTGCCTCCCCGAGTTGGTAAAAAAAACATGCCTCAGAACACACTGAAGCGACGCCGACTTGACGTTCTGCGCGTGCGCGAGACGTAATACGTCTCTATAACAGCAGGCGGCGCTAATCTGTATTGTTGCCCCCCAAAAAAAGCCGCCAGCTGATTGGACGCGTCACGTGGGTCTGGTTTCTCCCAGATTTAACAACCGGGCATAATGGCGGCTTCGTTCGGAATACCATCTCATATTTTACGAAGATAGTTCACCGAAACGTGTTTCTGAAAACATTTTAAGCGAGAAATAGGCCATGCACTTTCTGAATCTGTCTTCATTTCAGATCGACAAAGGTCAGTTTAAAAGATTTTTGTCGTTAGGCGTTAGTCAGGCTCATCATTTCCGGGTTAGCGCTCCACCAATCGGATTGGCCATTGAGTCCAGCTCCCCGCCTTTCAATTCAACAAGTCAAATCGGCCCAAATTAAAGCCGACGGCTCCTCCGACTGACGACGGCACGGAACACACCAAACAGACTCGAGTCACTGACCTCGCCAGACTGTCAACGGCCGATAATCGGATTGGTGTGTCAGGGCCTTAAGTCAATGCTCTCTACGGAAACAGCTGATTTTAACACCATTCTTACTTTTCTGCACCTTTTTAATGTTGCCTCTCATCATATAATCAATGTCTTTGTTGTCTCTCCTCAGTCATAGTCACAGAGAAGACAAACATCCTATTGCGATATCTTCATCAACAGTGGGACAAAAAGGTAAAGATTATACATTCAAGTTAATGTAATCTAATGGAAAGTTGGTGCTAATAGTATTGTTTATGACAGTAGATAGCCTCTGTTTTGTTGTTTAGGATTTGTTAAATCTGTTTGTTTCTTACTTTATCAGAATTCAGCAAAAAAGCGAGAGCCGGAACAAGGAGAGGGGGAGAACACGGCGCCGCCGCGGAAAATCGCCAGAACTGACAGTCGGGAACTGAACGAGGATTCTTGAATTGCTGTGCTGTTGATGCACACCCAGCAGAGACTGACCTATACAAACAAAATGCATTATGCGGAATAAATGTTTGCAAAGCCAGGCCTTGACGCTGAAGCCCTCAAGGATCCATTACAGTCCAGACCACAGCCGTCATGACGTTAGTCCCCAAAAAACATTGGTCATAATGTTTGCATTCAAATTCAGATTTCCTCCTTAACCAAACCCTTTTTTCCTCAGTTCATTTACTACTTTCGACCAGTATTTTCTTTCCTTCCAAGACACTTCTGCCTCAGATTTAAGTCTTTATAGTGTAAAAAAATGACATACTTCTACCTCCTTATTCCTCAAACCCTCTGATTTTTCCTAACTTATGCTCACAGTTTTCTTTTAAAGTGTTCATATTATGCTTTTTGGCTTTTTCCCTTTCCTTTATTGTGTTGTATATCTTTTTTTGTGCACGTTATAGGTTTACAAAGTGAAAAAGCCCAAAGTCCACCCCAAAGGGACTTACCATCTTCCAGAGAAAACACTGTTCACAAACTGCTCCAAACAGCTCTATTGTAGTCCAGCCTTTACTTCAGAGACAAACGTGCGTCAGTTTGTAACCCACGTTATAATGCTCGCCTAGCTGCTAGCGTGGCACGCCCTCATACTCATGCTTCTGACTGGCTAGTAGTCCTTACCTAGCTACTGCGCATGTGCGACTCCCAACAAAGATGGAACAGAAGTGAGATGCCTCACTCTGTAGCTAAAACAGAGAGCTCAACACACAGGGTGAAAAGAGGAGCTGCAGCAATGTGCAGAACAACAAAAATGTGTTTTTTGAAAATTAAACCATGTAAACTATTCTGATATAACCTCTAAATACAATTATGAACCTGAAAATGAGCATAATATGAGCACTTTAAAGGGATACCTTGCAGATTGTCAGCTCTGTGTCATTCTTGTGTGGGCAGTGTGTTTAGGGGAACTGTGGCTTCGCCCCATAGCGCCAGTGCACGGCGCTCGGAGCAGCCAGGCTCTGTTGAGACCCCGCCGGATCGACGGACTCGCCAGCCCTCCTCTGCTCTGCTCAGCTGGGCGCTCCGTACACTGCGACTATGGAGGGAAGCCACGCACCATTCATCTACACACACTTGACACAGAGCTGGTTTTAAATCCGCTAAATATCTCTTGAAATATGCAGCTGCTCTGCTGCTACTTAAGGGTTTACAGCTGTAGTTGTTCATACCATCTGCATGTTTTAATGTAAGTCTACATAAGTAATTAAGTGGCATGCCATCTTTTGTGGCTCCTACTCAAATAGGATTTTTTAGTTTTGAAATATGACAGTGGTCCTTTAAAATATGATTTTAGCTCATCCTCTATGTGATAACTGTCATTACAGTAACTAAAAATAAAACAGTGTTTCGTTGTTTAGATTTAACCATGCATTCAGGGTTTGTTATGGACGGTTGCAGAAAAAGCCGAGTGCTAAAAGAAATGTTCCAGTCTTTGCTCCTGATGAATAATGATTTATTGCCTTAAATGGAAGCGAGTGTGTTTTCACTATGTCTTAGAGCGACCCCTAGGTTTACACCGTTGTTTCAGGTGAAGAAATGAACCACTGTGGCGTTGAACGGATGTTAGCGTGTCTATAAAGACCCGTTCAAGTCACTACAGTCATACTAGAGGATGCAGTTTTTTGTACAGCGTGACCTGCAGAGTTTGTAGCCAATATTCTAAGTTTGATGCTCAGTTGTTTGAGAGCCCCACCTTATAAGCAGCGCGTGCATCTTTGTAATTGCAAGGTTAGCACACTAGGTTACACTTTACTTGAAGGTATCTACATAAGAGTGACATGACGCTGTCATGAACGTGTCATAAACAAGTCATAAACGTTTATGACATAACACTTGTCGTTCCGTTTTTGTCATGACACGTTATGGTTAGAGTTGCTCGATGGTGTTTTAAGCCCCCAACATCTCCTTCCAGGCAGCGCTGCGACCGTTGACTTCAAGGCACCTAACCCTAACCTTAACCCTAACCATAACCCTTGCCTAATCCTAGTGCGTTCTGTCATGTCACTCTTATGTAGATACCTTCAAGTAAAGTGTTACCGCACACATTTTATGGAATGAAGATGACTACAGGTATGCTTAAATTTACATTGTAGCTGTACTGATGTGTAGGCTACTTGTAAGAAGAAGAACTGCTGTCGTTTGCTTAAACAGGTTGCTTATTTGAGTTTCCTATACAGTATGTGTTTGGATTTACAAGCTTTTGACAGCAGGTTAAAAATAAAGAGTGTGTTTGCTGCTCATAAAGTCGGTGAAGCTAATGCTTCACAAGTCTTGTATATTTGTACAGTATGTATGTTGTGGTTGTTGTGACCCTTTTATCAGGTAACAAGACAATGACTCACTCTGGTTTGGTCTTAGCCATATTAGCCAATTTGTACTTGTATGTTGGAGTGACACAAGCCAGAGTTTAGTCAATACAAACGAAAGCATTTTGCTTAATTTGCTTTGCACCTTTTAGAAACCTCACTTTCCGCATCTATAAAGACTAATTTGCTCCAAATTGTGTTTGGCTGCATTTTCATTTCATCATGTTTGGCACAGCTGACAGTTGAGTCTAATGTACATTTATACTTTTGTTACACATTGCTGTTCAAAGATTACAGAGTATATGTGCAGTTGTGTTCCTTATGTAAGTAGAATACACACCGTACGTTCCAGAAGTATGACTTTAAACCAGAGACGTGCAGTTTTATTTCATAGAAGAGTGTGCTAATTCTACTTTTGTCATACGATTTGTATTCCAGGACCTGCTTAAGTTTTTAATGTGTGTATTGTTAAATGCTGTGCTTTGATTTTAATTGTGTAAATGTATTGTCAATTTGAGATCTCGTTCTTATAGAGATTACACTATGACATGCAGTAAAGGCTATAACTCATAGTTTACGGCAACGTTTTTGAGGTAAAACTTAGGGCTGGGCAATATATCGATATCGTGATATGAGACTAGATATCGTCTTAGATTTTGGATATCGTAATATCGTGATATGACATAGGTGTTGTCTTTTCCTGGTTTTAAAGGCTGCATTACAGTAAAGTGATGTACTTTTCTGAACTTACCAGACTGTTCTTCTATTATTTGCCTTTTCCCCACTTAGACATTATGTCGAGATTACTGATGATTATTTATCTAAAATCTAAGTGTGAAGATATTTTGTTAAAGCACCAATTGTCAACCCTAGAATATCGCCGCAGTATTGATATTGAGGTATTTGGTCACGAATATCGTGATATCTGATTTTCTCCGTATCGCCCAGCCCTAATCCCCTCCCACATTTATTGTATGTGTTTGAGGAAACGCTGTAGGAGAATTTTTTTTATTTGAAATGATCTTCTGGCAAATGTCCACCTACATAGGTGTGTATTCATAAAAGAGTGTGTATGTTCTGTTCTTATCATTATGAATTTACCTAAAAAAAAAAAAGCTTACGTAAATTCCCTATTTCCAGGAAACAAATCAACCCAGCAAACATCTCCCAACCAGTGATATATTTTTTAGTTACAAAATTAGCCAATGCTTTAATCTCTTGATGGATGTTTATTTTAAGTGCGATTTATTTGCATCATAGAAGTACATTCACTAATTTATGTAGTAAAATAATTCATAGAAAATCAAAGTTAAGAAAAATAGAATATTTTTTTTTTTTTTATGGTCACAGTGAATAAAATCTGAGCTATTGCGGAAGACTACGATGGCTTTGAAAAGTGCTCCATAACTGAAAAGACGTGATGGACGTGTAATGCATGCACGTGACGCGACATGCATTCAATTACAGGCATAGGGAATGAGAAACCAACCTGGAATGGGAAGCTGCTGTTCATGCCCTTTGACAAAAGAGCTCGTTGATGATCAGGTCCTGGCTTTTGATAAAAAGATTCTTCACATCCAAATAAATCGCTTCTGTGGATGTGGAAAACCAGGCAGTCATGCAGTATTTTAACCTTAAGTTAAGATCACTCCAAGCCCCATTCAAGGAGTTACACTTACTGTACATATTTTACATGGAAGCTAGATAATCAAGTGTTAATACAGTATAATACTTTGTGCGAAGTAGGGCTGCACAATATGTTTTTTTTTGTTTGTTTTTTTACATCATCGCGATAACGCGTGCAATAAACATCGCGAAAAGGCTGCGACATATTGCGAATGACAAAAAAAATCAGAAAACTGCACTCGAAAGTGTTCTTTTTTTTAGGGTTGTCTTTTATATTCAATTCAATCTTCAGTTTGTTCAATAAAAGCGTGTTGGAAATTATTTCATTTGATTTCAATTCAACAATATCAGAATACTGAAAGCAGCAGAAATGCAGAACTGAGTACACTTTAATATCTGCTTATTTAAAGTAAGCAAGTAATATTATCGCGATATTCAAAAAACATGATCGCATATCACATATTTTCGTCATATCGTGCAGCCCTAGTGCGAAGTAAGTTGCATTAAGAGGGATACGCTCGTTGACCTAACACGTGGCCCTTGTGACTAATGACTTCTCCTACGGTACAGGTGTGTCTCTGAACGCGGCCTGTGCATATGTGCACATTGCTCTCCATTCATTACATTACGTTGGTATGGTTGAACATGTATTAACTCTTTGAGTTTTCCGAATCACTCGATTGTCTTGATTCCCCTTTATCTGACTCATTGGAGGGTAATTCCTCCAGGCTTGTGTTTGAGTCCGCCCTGTTGGGCTGAGCGTTGGCAGGCTGGGGTGGTGGTTGTGTCCCGTTCACACACACCACAGTCCCCTCTGATTTGCTGAAACTGAACAGCTTCCCAGGACTGAATGTCCTGTTGGGGGACGGTGGCTTCTCCTGGCCACTAGGGGGAACGCTAGAGGCCACTATTGAGCCTGGTGCTCCGGCTGCCCCAGCTGGCTCTTTTTTCCCCTCAGGCGACTTCAAGAACTTCAGAAACCCTGGCAGCTTTGCCTCACCTCCCGTTGGGGACTGGGCTGGTGAGGAGCGGGACTTCCCCTGGAGAGGGATGATCTGCTTTAGCTTCATCACGTTGTTGTTCCCCAACAGGGAGCTGGGTCTCTTGGGCTTGTCCCCTGACTTGCCCCCCGGGGGTTTGTCGTGGTGGTGCTGGTGCTGGCTGTCTGCCCGGTGCTCCGTCTCCTGGCGGGCCTCAGCCTGCAGCTCCGCCTGGCGCTGAAGCTCCTCCTCCTCGCGCCGGCGTCTCAGCTGCTGTTGGAAGTGCTGCTGGGCCTGCTGCTCATGCTTCTAAACGGGGAGGCGTGTTAAAATGAAGACAGAGGAGGAGAGAGAGCGAGAGAAAGAGTCACAGGTAGAAAAAGAAAGATGGAAAAAGACAGTGGAACAGGGAGAGAGAGGAGACAACTGGACAGTGGCGATTTTAGACCCTTTTTAGGGGGGCTTAAATTTCATCTCAGCCCCCCTAAAAACTATATTAAAAAAAAATTGTTTTAATCAATTTTAGAGAAATTTCAGTGAAACAGGTTTAATATCCTGTGTCGCTGTCGCCAATGCTAGGGACCTGTTTTTATTTATTTTGTTGTTTACACCTCATTATCATTTCATTTGATTCTGGTAGTCCATAAAGGGACTTTTGTAGTTCAATATTTTGCATGTATCCTCTGTTATAATAATAAATACATATATTCATTGTTATCCAGTGAAATTACTGATTTGTTTTTGTCAGGGCCAGGTATAATGTCTCAGAAGTATGTAGCTACATAATTCATGGTTGGAGAATAGCCACGATGTTTAATGTTTAATCTTTGCGTTACTTTAGTGTCCGAGGTGAGGCGATTACGGCACAGCGCCATCTCATGTCAAATCCGTTCAGTTTCTGTGGTTCAATGTCACCAGAGTTGACGGAAAGTAAGTTTAAGTTTTTCTTGAAGGTTTTAGTTTTTCAAGTGCTTATATTATGCTTTTTGGCTTTTTCTCTTTCCTTTATTGTGATATATATCTTTTTGTGCAGGTTATAGGTTTACAAAGTGAAAAAGCCCAAAGTCCACCCCAAAGGGACTTACCATCTCCAACAGAAAACACTGTTCACAAACTAACTAACACACGTTACAATGCTCGCCTAGCTGCTAGCATGGCACGCCCTCATACTCTGCAACTGACTAGCTAGCAGTGCTTATCTAGCTACTGTAGCTAAAACAGAGAGCTCAACACACAGGGTGAAAAGAGGAGCTGCAGCAATGTTCAGTACAACAAAAATATGGTGTTTTTTGAAAATTAAACCACATAAACCTATTCTGGTACAACCTCTAAATACAATTATGAACCTGAAAATGAGCATAATATGAGCAATTCACTCAGTTTACACAAAATATTTTTCACTGCTTTTTTTTCGTTTTCGTTTACTAAATGAATCCTGTTTAAGGCCCTGTTTACACTAATACGCTCGTGGGTGAAAATGACAAAATATTTTATCAGATGTGCCTTTCATTTAGACGGCGACAGCGTTTTTGGGGCTTAAAAATGCAAAAAAGTGAAACCACCCTCCAGAGTGGAAATGTTAAAAACGCTCCACCGTCGCGTTCCCGTCTAAAGGGTAAAAACGCACTGTGCGAGTGTGTGTGTGTGTGTGTGTGTGTGTGTGTGTGTGTGTCTGTGTGTGCATTGTTTGGAGCAATAACTCCACCTCCTCATCTGTATAGACAAAATTGTCAGCTTTTGTTGTTCGCTTCGCACTACTAGGGAGAGGAGAGGGAGAGAGGAGGAGGAGAGGGAGACAAGTAGAAGAAAGGTTCTACGCAGGCGCGCAGACTTGGTGGATCGCATTTCACACACTTTTGCGTCACCATATGCACGCAGATTTCCCCCCCATAACGCTCGTCTAAACGCGGAATAAAAAGTGAGAACGCAACGCCACTTTTTCGTTTTCTCTTCAGATTGTTTCCGTCTAGACACCATCAAGACAAGTGCTAATGATGTGATACAACACTAGACAGACAAGCATACCCAAACACGTACAGTTATTTCTTATGGACAGAAAAAGCTGCACTAGTGTACATTGTTAACCAATGCACACCAAAAGACCCAGGGTCACACAGGGGTACGTATATAGAAATATGATATAAATTGCAGCCAGCAGCAAGCCTTATGTTGGCCGAAGGTCTTTCAAGCTATGATACAACTATACCTTGAAAGCTTCCCTTCGTCGGTACTCTAGCTTGGCCATCTCATCTGCTACCCAGCCAGGGATATCAGGGATGGCAACATGGATGATGTACTTTAGGAGGATTGCAAAGTGCTGTAAACCACCGAGACCACAAAGGGACAGGCTCAACACACAGTTACATCAAGGCACAATTACATTCTGTTTCTTATTCTGGATTGTTTTTGTTTTACAGACCAAAGAGCACATCTCATACACATACCAAAAACTCTAATGAGGTTTTGAGTTCATTAATGAACCTAGATTGAAAAAAAAGATGATTTTGAAGATTTTACAAAGTCACAACAAAAACTAGCAGGCCATGCACATTTGTACTTGTTTTGTAATGTTAAAAAAGTGTCTCTTAAAACTACAAAACTCTCAAACCTGCATTAACCGTATACAGTACAGTGCATACCTCCAGTAAGACGATGGAGATGATGATCATCTCAGGACTCAACCAGGGGAACAGACGCTGTAGCTGCCCACACTGACCAATCAGGTAACAGTTCACTATAATGGCTATCAAGCCCATGGCCTCCATAGCAGTCTGATGTTGAGAAACAGATGGAGAGAGAGAGAGAGAGAGAGAGATACAAAAATGTTTTATTTGTGTGTGTGTATATATATATATAATATGAATGTGTATGTATTATTGCATGCACACATGTACGCACGCACAAATACAAACCCTTAAAACAAATGCTGTTTGTTTAGTTTATAGTTAAACGTTTGTAATATCTGTACATATTTATAATATCTAATGTTAAAGTCTCCCGTCGTTACATTTTTATAAGAATTTATTTCTATATTTTTGTTTTCATATTTGCTCAATAACTTTTGTTTTCATATTTGCCCATTGATTGAGTGATTGATAGAAAACTGCAGGCTATTAGATGCCCCCACGGTGTACAATGCAGCCTGCAGGGCTTTTCTGACATTTCCCCCAAACACAACACACCGACCTGCCATTGTCCGATGTTCTCCACCCTCTGTCCAAAGGGTCTCTGCAGGCCAGTACACAGCTTCAGCGCGTCGCTGCGGATCTCGATGATGTTGTTGAGAAGAGCACACATGGCCGCCAGAGGAAACGCAGAAGAGAAGAGCACCACATAGCCAAACTGGATGAACATTTCCTGGTAGTCCTGCAGTGTGTCCTGTTAGAGTTGAACATAATCAAACAATATTAGTATTTTCATACAAATTAATTATAATTATTTTATTGTTCTTTTTCAACATGTCATTTTACCCGACTGAGTTTTTTTTTATGTTTTTGCCTATTTTTTTCCCTGCGTTTTTGAAGCTTTTTCCGAAATTTTGGTCACTTCTTTCCCCATTCTTTTGTTATTGTTTTTTTTTTTTTTTTTTTTTTTATGTTATACAATTGAAAAAATTGAAAAACACCCAAAGTCACTAAAAGTAGTGAATTTATTTCACTTGTGCAGACCGTTGTATGGAACCATCCACGTTACTTTTTTTTGACAATTTGGTTGAAAGAACTTCGGATATAGAAACTTTTTGAAAATGGGTCAAATTTGACCCGAGGACAACAGGAGGGTTAAAATATCGATATTTTGCGCCAGCGTATTGATTATCGTATAGCTTGAAGGACAACAATATATTGCCGTATCGATAGTTTGTCCCACCCCTAATATACACTTTGTATGACTTTAATCTGGAGGCAATCTTTACTAACAAAAACATGCATCCATGATAAAGAAAATCTATGAAAACAAATCTACACAAGTCACAGTTATGAGTATATACTGACCATGTTAAAGTGAATTTATAATATTTTGTCCTACCCCTACCTACCTCGTATGTCTGCATACAGCTCTCAATCTCAGCCTGGGTCAGGATGACCGTTTTGGGTTCTTCTGGTGGATCAATCCATGACTTCTTATGCTCATTCTCCTCACCTACGTTCTTTCTTCTCTGACAGAGAGAGTCAGATTCCTTTGGAGAGGACACAGGGGCATACTCGTTGGTCTACGATACTTTCTCTAGAGACTACTAGAGACAATAATCTTTTTTTTTTTTTAATTCTGCAGCTTTGGAATGGATAGTTTCATTTTGATCTGTCAGTGTACTACTGTACCTGGATGAATGACATCAATCTCCACAGACATGATATAACTTAATTCGTAAAACTACAGGAGACAAGTTGAACTGTATTGGAAAGAGTTAAAATGATTTAAATATAATGAAAGATTTCTGTTCCTTTAAAACAGTGGAAATGGTATGACAATTTAAGACAAAATCACTGGTTGAGATGGAGCCAAAACGACAACGCTGAATGATGATGATGAATAACAAACAGACCACATACTTCAGCCAGAGATTCACAATCACTGTCCTCATCACAACTGTCAAAAATACTGGACGGGTCCATCCCTTCCTCTACCATTGTGGGACTGTCCTCGAGGTGGCTGCGATCCGCCGCCTGCGTTTCTGTCGCGACATCCTGGTAGTCGACCTTCTCGGTGAAGCTGACTTTACGTTGCTTCAGATTGCTGTCATTCATGTCCCACTCTTCTTCTGTCAGCCTGAATCCGGCTTTCAGATCCCCTCTTCTCTTTTGCTCTGGGTTTCCGTTAGCAGCGTGACTGACAGGGATCCCTCTGGGACCCAGTAAGGAATAGGCTGTCATTGAGGCTTGGGCCTTTCCCAGAGCCAGGCGGCCGTACTTTAGTACGATGGTTTGGAGGAGCTCCCACAGCACCTTGGGGGTGAAGACGCCCAGCTTGTTTTGCTCGTAGAGATAAGGCTGGAGGACCTCTTTGATGTTCTGTAGGAACTGCCGGAAGATCAGTAGAGTAGCTAGCATCTGTGAGGAGTAGGACAACATCTGTTAATGTGCTGAGTGTAAGGAATGCAAAGGAGAAAACATGCATGCATTCCAAAAAGTGTTTAGCAAGCACATATGATGTAGATATTCAGTCTGACTGAAGTACAAATGCAGGTCACTGCCTGACAGTGGCGACAGTGTTGAAAGGGTTGATACCTTTTACAAGATTGTTGTTTGAAACGAGTCAGCTGGAAATGTTAAAGAGGCGCTATGCAGGTTTGGCAATTTCTTCGCTGTTTTCTCGCTTTTTGCTCACAGGTTTCTCTATAGAGCTCCACCTACAGCTACAGAATAGATATTTGGCAACACTGTCGTAAAAACTCGTTGGCGACTCTCCCTCCTCCCATCTTCTCACTCTGTTCATGTGCATTTGTTTTCAAAGAAGCCGGTGAACGCACAGGGCCATGTCCACTGAGGTTTTTCTCAAAATATTACCCTTCTCTCCCGGGTCAGTAACATTATTCTTTTTTCCTACAATGGCCTTAGAACGCTGTCGGAGCAGTAGCAACTTGCAACTTTGCCAACATCAAGCTGACAAGAAACTCTGTGGCAGATAAAGTTTCTGATCAAAGATACTTACAAGTACTACAGCCGGAACGCCAGGTCAGCATCGGATTTGCAGTTTACTCGTGTCTGACTCCTCCCTCGGTCAGTCTGCCCTTTCCTCTTTCTCTGTTCCTCCGACAATGCTTTCCTAGCTGTCTGCTTCTTTTTTGCAGGCTAAGCCATGAGGATAGTGTGAAAAACTCCATCGCTACCTTGTTCTTATAGCTAGACGGTTCCTGGATGGGGGCGTGTATGTGTGCAGTGCCGTGAAGCAATTCGTTACATCGTTAAACCTGATATCACGTGATACTTCCTGACGCTGAGGCCGGCGGCCTGCCGGCCCAAAGTTGCAAGGGTGGTTTTTCCGCTCACAGGCGCTGGGGGGAAGCGAGACGGCCACCATTCAACCCGAAAAAAGTCATATAACCATTCCAGTGACTCTGAAGCTAGTAGTTCCCTTTTAAAAGTCTGCCGGAGACAGCTTTTCCAACCAAATCAAGTACCCATTGTTTCAAAATTAATAAGAATTTTGAGCGGAAAATTGGCGCCATTAACAAATCTAAACTGCATATGAGCCATGTGAAAATAAAAAGCTTGACAGGCAGACATAGCAACTGTAACTAAGAGTGGTGGGGGCTTATCAAACAGTCAATTGCCACTTTTGGCCCCAGTGGCCCCAGTTAGTTACAAAGTTACATATTGTCAATAGTCTGTAGTCAATAGACCAATAGTTTGTCTTATTGTTTGTGATGCTGCCAACAGTTGTTGTTACCTCCTTAAGTCGCTCCATATCCTTGAGGTAGAACCCAATGTAGAAAAGGCTAAGGTAAGAATTGATGAATTCAAACTGTAAAAACAACCAGAGAGAGAAACATTACAGGAAGTCAAACACCCACTCAATCAAGATGAATTGTGTCTATTCTGCCATAAACGGAGGAAGATGCACAGCTTACAAAAACCATCTTGATGATGAGATTACTCTCATAGGCACTCTGGAGTCTGTAGTTCTCTGGATGGAGAAATAAAGAGAAGCATTTGCCAATGTGCAGAGTTTCCTTAGATCAATTATCGAGCATTTGAGAAAATGCAAAAGACAGGAACCTTATAGCTAAAAGATCACTTCATCGGTACTCAGGTAGCTAAAAACCTACCCAATAATTACAATCATGGGCAGAAATGTTCCATTTTATTTTATTAAATTTCTTTTAAAGTAATTCCTGTATTCTAAGGCCGGCTTCACACTGCCTGCGCTGCGTGAGCGTGTCAGTTGCGTGGCGTGTTTATTTCAGCTCCCATGTTATCAGGTTAGAGCTTACACACTGCCTGTGTGACGCGCACGTCTCAGGCGTGGCTCGAGCCGCACCGAAAACGCGTGCATGCTAGAAATAGGACCGTCGCCTATTTTTCACGCGACACGCAATCGTGTTGGAAGCGTTTCCAGGCAAAATAGAATACGACAAAATGTTTATATGTCATTTTGACATAAATACATATTAATAAATGACATTTTGATGTTTGAAAGTCTCTAGGTTTTGACATAAATGCAGATATAAATGTTATTTAAAAAAAGTAATAAATAATTATCGATTTTCAAATATTGCACCTGTCGAAATATTCTGTAGCCTATTTTGCCATCAATACTGCCGACGTTGTCTTTGCTGTAATCAAATCAGTATACAGTATATTTATGTTTAACATGAAGTATACTACTGCTTGAGTGCAGTAAATCAATGGGAAACATACATGTGTACAGACAAGGCTAGCAGCAGCAGCAGCAACAGCAGCAGCGCCGCGTCAGACACGATTCTGGTGTGAAAAGACATAGAAAACGCCACGCAGCCGCCACGCAACAGAAATGCCACGCTCACGCCACGCAGGCAGTGCAGCCGGCCTTAGTCAAAGAGATAATATTTTCACTATTGTGCCCAGAGAGTGTCCATTGTATGTCTCTCACCCATGTCATTAAGCCAGTAGGCAATCTTCTTATACACTTCATCACATATGGTCACAGTGATGGCCAGAAGTATCTTAGGAATGAATCTTGTGACACCAGGTAGCTCCTGAATCTCCATCACCACTTCCTGCAAGGCAAGGGGCATTAGAAGCATGATAAATATTCAATAAGTCTATTCATTCATGTCTACTCCCACGACTATTTTTAAAAAGGCTATTAAATGAATGTGAACTGGCAAGAGGAATTTTTGAGTGTGCTTTGTTTAACCTGTTTGTAAAAATTATACGATTCACACATTTTTAGACTAAACTGTAGTTATGGATCTTACCTTTTCTGGTATATAATAAACTATAATTCTAGGTTGTCTGTCTTGCTGTTGTTTAACTGTTAGTGGGTGGGTTTAAACTCCTCACGAGAAATACATTTATACAATATCAGCCCCATTTATCAGCCCCGGACTGATTTCATATCTTGTCGTGTTATCTGTTCAAACCTGCAGTTCCAGGCAGAGGAGCATAGCGAGGAAGACAAAACAGAGACAGAGGAGGCAGATGGGCAGGCTGACCAGCCATCTGAACAGAGCTCTCTTCCAGGGCGGGTAGTAGAACTCCTCACAGCCCGTTATGGGACTGCAGCGCTTCACTCCCTGCAGACACAGCAGAGGAAGAGAAAACAAGAAAAAGGGAGAACTTTAGAGACTTTTTTTTTTTGCCGTGATTGCAATAATCTTCACTGAAAAATGGATTGGAAATGTTTTTTCTCCACAATAACTCAGAGTTTCTACAGGTTTCACCAAGTCAAATTTAAGACTTTTTAAGACCTTTTTTAAGACCATTATGAATGAAATTTAAGACCTTTATCACAACATCAACTGAGCCCTAAATTCAATTGTTTTCAAGCCAAGTATCGCTAAACTTGCACTTCCCCATTGCTGAAGAATAGAATCCTTTTTATGTCTGTGGTACAATCCGAAAGAGACTCGCGCCAATAATATATAAGTTGCATGTTGGTCTCATTTGTAGTCGTAATACAGCAAAATTATAAAAAAATAATTATTAAAAAATATTTGGACTAGCGAAAGAAATAACCACAACACCCCGGAATAATTAAAAAAAGAGCATTAGAGGTAGTGTTGCATGGACATGGGACAATTAAATTAAGACCTGTTTGAAATTATTCAAGACCTAGAAAGTCCTTCCAGAAAAATGCGGAGTTTTTTTGTAAATGTTGCGGGCAAAAATCCTTGATTATGCGGCACGTTTTCTTAAAGCAGCCATATTATGCTCATTTTCAGGTTCATAATTGTATTTTAAGGTTGTACCAGAATAGGTTTACATGGTTTAATTTTCAAAAAACACCATATTGTTGTTGTACTGCAGTGCTCTCTCTCACTGCTGCAGCTCCTCTTTTCAGCTGGTCTCTGTTTTAGCTACAGAGTGAGACCTCTTTTCTTCTTCTTCTTCTGTACTATCTTTGATTGCACTGCACATGCCCAGTAGCTCAGATGTAGATCATGTCAGCTAGCTAGCTCCATAGACAGTAAAAGAAAGGCTGTTTCTACAACTTCGGTCAGTTACAAGGCAGGATTAGCTGGGAGACTTCTAAATGAGGGCGCACATGTAAGTAGTTCTTTTGTAGATTATGGTGAACTTGTGTGTGTTGTAGCAGTGCTTTGCTATTGAGAACGAGGTAGCATGCTAGCGTTAGCATGCTAGCATTAGCCATAGTGTTAGCATGCTAACGTTAGCATGCTAACGCTACGAGCTAATGGTTGCGGTTAGCCTGCTCGTTTCGGGAGTTTCAGTACTTTGCTATTGAGAACGAGGTAGCATGCTAGCGTTAGCATGCTAGCATTAGCCATAGCGTTAGCATGCTAACGTTAGCATGCTAACGCTACGAGCTAATGGTTGCGGTTAGCCTGCTCGTTTCGGCTTGTGACGTCACAAGCCGTGCCGATTTTGAACAGCTCACCCAGAGACTGAAGGCAGGACACATTCAGAAACCGTATCTCACTCTAAACAGCATGGGTGGATTTTTTTCAAAGTTTGTATGTGTGTGGAAGCACCAGAGACACAAAATAACACCCCAAATCCCAGAAAAAGTGTTTTTTTCATAATATGGGCACTTTAAAAAATGCGATGGAATATGCGGGATATTTATGCAATTTTATGCGATGAAATTGCGGGAACTTGCAAAAACTGCGGTTTCATCATGGCTTCATCGCGGGGTTTGCAGCTTTTCGATGATGTTCACGTCGCGTAATTACGTCACTTCATAACGTTCCCATGGTAACAGGGGAAAATGGCTGCTCTTGTGTGAAGTAAACGCAACATTTTTCAACTTAAGATATATGTGTGACTTTTTTGCAACGAAAATACAGGGATTATGAAATCATGCAAGCCCCGCATATTTTGCGCGGAAATCGGCAATTTATGTGGCGAAAGTGCGGCGTATTTGAAAAAGAATGCGGCCCCCGCATAAATATGCGGACTTTGGCTGATTATGCGTTGAATTATGCAATCGCATAATCGCGTTTTTCTGGAGGGACTGCCTAGAATACAATACTTATGCGAATTTAAGACTTTTTAAGGCCTAAAATTTTGATTTTGAAATGTAATGTTTTTTAGATTTTTTAAGACCCCACGGAAACCCTGTAACTGTTTTCTTGCCTGCTTGCATTTCTTATGTGTTTGCTGTTGCGTGTCAGGTTATTGTGGAAAACATCAGACATCAAAACCCCCATTCATATTTTGAGTTTGTCTGATGTGTTTTATCAAAGTTGCTCCGTAACGTCTTTTTTTTTTTTATAGAAGCTGACATGAATTCAGAATGTATATATATACACAATGTGCCAATGACACATCAGTGATTGAAGTGTACCACAGTCCACATCCTCTATTCATATCATTCATAACATCATGTTATTCTGAATAACCATGCTGCCGTTAACACGAGTGCTTCCCCAAAAATATCTCTCGCCCAACGTGGGGCTCGAACCCACGACCCTGAGATTAAGAGTCTCATGCTCTACCGACTGAGCTAGCCGGGCCTGTTTCCACTCTGTTCCAATGTGTCTTTTCAAACGAGTCATCCACACCCCTCCCCCAAATTCTCTGAGCTGAGGGCGGGAGAGAGGCTGCCTGCTCCCCCTTCTCTTCTCTAGAAGAGCACATGGGGTATGAAGACACACTAATCTTGTCAACACAAAGATCACAAGTAATGTCAAGTCATTTCCTGCTATTGTGTACCATTCCGATCACAGCAAAGTTGCGCAAGTGCTCGCTGATAAACCACTCAACCAGACTGCTACATTGCAACTTTACCTGAGGATAGTTGCTTTGTAGTCTATATCCTTGACGTTCCACTTCTGGGATTGCTCCGTTGGCGCCAGAAAATCCGCCGGATTTTACTCATTTAGGCCGGATATCCATTACCTTGGGCTTCCTTTGTGTTGGCATTTTATACTCCGGTGGATTTCTGAGGACTTTGGTTAATTGCTCCTCAAATCTCTGCAGGGTAAATCCCATAGACAGTATATAAGAGTGGACCAACAGATCCTGTTGCTCTGGACGGAGACCAGTGAAGGATATTAGAAGCACTTTTCCGGTGAGCGCTGAGCGTTACTGCGCAGCCTCCAACTGAGAGAGACGACGTAAATGTGACGTGAGCACGGTAGCTGTGCCAAGAGAAATCTCAATCATTCCGAATCTTGCAGAGACGGAGAGTGTAGGTATATGTAAGGAGATAACATAGGCACAGGCTAATTATTGCTAACTAAAATGCTAGTTAACATTAGTAATTAAACTTAAACAGCTAATGTAAGTCGAAACTGTCTGCGAGCTTCTCCTGTACTAACGGTAATTCCTCTACTGTGCGACAGTAAGTCACGTGGTTATGACACAATCGTTAGCCTATTTTTACAAAAACGTCTGCTACGGAGCCATAACGTGAGGTACAAGGTAATGGAGCCCTTTATACATTGTCGTGTTTCTTTAGAAATAAACAATGGACAAATAAAGTCTTTAAACACTTCAGATGTAAAGTTATTCGCTGTCAAAGTGACGTCAAAATGAATGGCAGTCAATGGAATGCTAACGGGGGGTGAGTGCTTATTAGCATCAAAATGGCGCCATAGGGGGTTCGGGTTGTGAGGAGACGCTTACCCCCTTGGTAAATCCAGACAGCTAGCTAGACTATCTGTCCAATCTGAGTTTTCTGTTGCACGACTAAAACAACTTTTAAACGTACACGTTCCACCGAAACAACTTCCTTCCGATGCCTATTTTGCAGCGGCAGCACAGCTTTTCGCCGGTGCTTAGCACTGCCCAAGACGATTGTGATTGGTTTAAAGAAATGCCAATAAACCAGAGCATGTTTTCCTCCCATCCCGGAATGCTATGTGGAGTAGCCAGCCTCCTCCAGCGGACTTTGGAGGAGGGTCTGGCAAAGACCAATGTGACTGTTGATGCATGGAACTTTGTGAGAAGTCTTTAGCTCTATTGACAAGTGACTTATGAATGTTTGGGAGTAGATCTGAGCAAATACAGCAGGGAGTGAATAAAACCTTTCGTACGCCACAACAGAACAGCAGCTGCTTTTTTTTTTTCCATCCGTGCCTGCTAAAATGTCAGTAAGGATCCTCACCCTGAACTGTGGCCTGGGCTCCTCCAAGGACTCGGCGGGGGTGTCCAGGGTGCCCCACCTGTAGGCTAGCTCCGCCTCTCGCCTCTTCCAGCGCTCCAGGAACAATGTCGCCCACACAACATTGAAGAGGGCAAAAACCACACAGCAGATATCCTGACTGGTCTGTGAGCGAGCATGAGAGAATCAGAAGATACTTATATAAGCCTTGAGATTATGATTATGCCATGCAGTTTTCAGTTGCCGAAGCTAGTGCCATTCCTCTTTTTTTTTTATCTTTACAAAGCACGCAAAGGATATTATGAAAAAATGTATGAGGACAGAATAGACAAAATAGACATCAAAACATCAGTGAGATCCTGACATTCCTGGCATAAAAATACAAACAATATGATATGATTACAAATTTAAATAAATTTAAATAAATTTTATAGCTTCAAGTTAGAGTTTGCAAACCTGTCTGTTAGTGACAGTGGACAAACAGTTACAAGTTCAAAGGGATTGAAACAGGTTTAATGTTAATGTTAATGTGTGGCTGTCGCCGATGCTATGCATCTGTAACCCAGCCAAGGAAAAGGTCAACAGAAACGTAGTTTTGGCCAATCGGAGAAGGTTGTGCCAGACTGCCGCCTTTGGCTGAGTCTCTATCTGATCTGTCAGAGGGAGAGCAGGAGTGTGGTTGTGAAGTTTAACATTGGTAGTCCCCAGAGAAGAAGAAGTTGGTAATATCATGGCACAGATTAGTACCTAAATTGAAACGTAAGCAACTAAAATTGCTGAATGTTAGAACATTGTGTCAAATTGGTCGTTATTACTATGACAGGTTTAGTTCCATCATAGTGTTTATAGTGTACAAATCGCAGAATCGCCCCTGATCAGTACACATCTAGCATGACAGTTAAATGGTGATTTTCAGTATAGTAATATTCCAAGTGCTTGAAAAGACAGATTCTGGGCCCTATTTTAACAATCTAAGCGCACGGCGTGAAGCACATGGCAGAGGTGCGTTTAGGGCGTGTCCAAATCCACTTTTGCTAGTTTGACGGCGAAAAAAAGGGTCCGTGCACCGGGCGCATGGTTCTAAAGGGTTGGACTTAGTGTCTTCATTAATTCATAGGTGTGTTTTGGGCGTAACATGCAATAAACCAATCAGAGTGTCATCTCCCATTCCCTTTAAAAGCCAGGCGCGTTTGTACCTTGGTGCATTGCTATTATGAGGATTTGAACCGTAATATTTTTATTTGTAATCTTTTGCATGTTTGTGTGCTGCTGCGCTTCCCTGTGTGTGTGTAACAAGCATAGTGTGCGCTCGCTGTGCATAAGCCTAGGCGCATTTTACTAATCTGCTGTTAAAATAACAATGAAATGCTGCGTTATTGACTTTAGACCAGGTTTTTGTTGGTCAATGGCGCGATCACTTTCCGCTGCCTCAAGATAGCAATATGCCAAAAATGCACCTGAACACACCTCCCTGTAAGACCAGCACGCCCATGGATGCCCAGATGGGCGCAGGTGCATTTGCTATTTAAACGACGCGGGCGCTGGACGGGAAACTGACAACTACGTCGGTCTTAAACTAGCAAAGACACTTGCGTCGGGCTTTGCGCTGCACTGCGCCGGGTAACTAATAATAATAATTGCCTTTACATAAAGACATTTGCGCCATAAATTGATGCAAAAAAAGGCACAAATTGTTGCTTTAAAATTCACCAGAATGCAGGAAATGAAGTGTTTGACGCTTAAAATGTTCTGTGGGAGGATCACCAGACCCCCCCCGGTTATAATGTATCCCCCCCCCCCCTGTAGGAGCCACATATTGTGTGTTGTTTATGGTCTCATTTATATTGTTTGTTGATTATTATATTGTGCACTTATATTTTAGGTGGTGGGCGTTTTCATCACGGTTTGAGCAGAAGTGATAACATATTTGTTTGCTTCACCTGTTCACCTGGGTTTTTTGAGCCTGGGAGCGAACACTTTCTGTTACCGCTGCACTAACGCACGTATTTTGACTCACAAAGTAACTTTACATTTGGTAACTGCAGTGCTATTTTACGTGCGGAGGAATAAATCATTGCAATACAATCTTGAGGGCGTCACAGTGTGTTTATGCATCTCTCAGTGTTTAGTCCCTCGCGGCAGCACTTTGTTGGACTGCTTACAGCCGCAACACCCCCCCAATGTTGAAACAAAACCGTCGCCCTTGTATTGTACAACGAATCTTATTACAGAATAGGCTTCATGTACCTGGTCGGCCTCTGCCAGTATCCAGAGGAGAAAGCCGATGACAGCAGGGTAAAGCATGGAGTTAGTGTAGAAACCCAGCCAGGCAAAATACATGCCGATCTTCACTCCAAAGTAGTCACACACATCATCTACAAAGCAGATCAAATTGTAAACAGCTAATATAATATATACAAACTAATGTTAAGACTCTGAGAAGAAGACTCATTATGTCTCAAACAATGACAAGTAGCTCATACTATTTTACGCTATTAATAGATGTGACTTGGTATTAACGGCATTCCTGCTGTTATACTGCCAAGTTTTCTTAAAAAACAAAAGGTTGATATTTCCCACCCAGGGGCTGCCGTTCACACACAGCCTGGACCCAAGATGTCATCAGCTGGTTGAGGATCCTCTGCTCGTGGAGAGGAAACATTTGATGGATCACTCCCCGAGCTTGCAGCTCTGGAACTAAAGCAGAGACAACATCAAACTTTCACATATAACATTTAAAGGTCCTATGACATGCTGCTTTTTGGATGCTTTTATATAGGCCTTAGTGGTCCCCTAATACTGTATCTGAAGTCTCTTTTATATAGGCCTTAGTGGTCCCCTAATACTGTATCTGAAGTCTCTTTTATATAGGCCTTAGTGGTCCCCTAATACTGTATCTGAAGTCTCTTTTATATAGGCCTTAGTGGTCCACTAATACTGTATCTGAAGTATCTTTTATATAGACCTTAGTGGTCCCCTAATACTGTATCTGAAGTCTCTTTTATATAGGCCTTAGTGGTCCACTAATACTGTATCTGAAGTATCTTTTATATAGACCTTAGTGGTCCACTAATACTGTATCTGAAGTCTCTTTTATATAGACCTTAGTGGTCCCCTAATACTGTATCTGAAGTATCTTTTATATAGACCTTAGTGGTCCCCTAATATTGTATCTGAAGTCTCTTTCCTGAAATTCAGCCTTGGTGCAGAATTACAGCCACTAGAGCCAGTCCCACAATGAGCTTTACTTAGGATGTGCCATTTCTGTGTCTGTAGCTTTAAATGCTATTGAGGAGGAGAGGGGAGGCAAGGTGGAGGGTGGGGGTGTGGCCTTGACCAACTGCCATGCTTTGCTTGTTTGCAAGCCATGATGTCTCTCTCTTTCTAATGGGTGGGCCAAATTCTCTGGGCGGGCAAAGCAGAGAAAGGGGAGGTAACCTTTCCCCTTATGACATCATAAGGGGAAGATTCCAGATCGGCCCATCTGAGCTTTCATTTTCTCAAAGGCAGAGCAGGATACCCAGGGCCCGGTTTACACCTATCACCATTTCTAGCCACTGGGGGACCATAGGCAGGCTGGGGGAACTCATATTAATGTTGAAAAACCTCATAAAGTGAAATTTTCATGCCATGGGACCTTTAAACGAGGGCTGTCAAAATAAACGTGATGATAATGAGTAATAACGAACGCAAATTCCTTTTAAAGGCACTAATTTTTTTTTTTACGCGTGATTAACGCACGCGCATTCTGTGATTTGGGCCTCGGGCTGCTCCGTAGTTTGCGAAATCAGGAAGCAATGCTTGAGTTTGCCATATTAAGCTTTCAACATATTTTTTAAGCATACAGTACCTTTGAGGTTATTCTGGAGAATATTCTAGAATGTTTAAGATTGTTGCAATATTTGTCCACTCCCATGTTGATACGAGCATTCAAAACTTATGCAAATAATCGCAAGTTAACTATGGACAATCATGCGATTAATTGCGGTTAAATATTTCAATCGATTGACAAAACTCAAATGGAGCATACAACATCCACTGCACAAAACGCCGATGCTATTTAGATAGGGAAGAGAAAAAGAAAAGCATTTAAAACAGTTCGGTAATAATAAATGACAGCATACTGATTGGCTGGCCCTCCAGGAAGTGAATGTTGTGGAGCACCTCGCCCTGTTTGGCTCGCAGATTGTCCAGCCAATACTTTATGATGCACTGACGCTCCTGGAAACCATTACAGTTATGGGGAGACAGCAAAAGGTAAGTCATAATACTAATACTAAGAGACATATATTTTCAATTCCGGAAATATAACAGCAAAAGAAATCTTAAATAACACCCAAAGCGACAATATGTACATCATTAACAACGATGTTGACATACAGCTCACATGGCCCACAAGTTGTAACCTCTAACCTGTGAGGTGAAAAAGCAGAGCTCGCTCTCTATGTTCTCATAGATGTTGTCTTCCTCACAGGAGAAGCGCCGCATCCCGCCGCCAAACTGCGGTTTGATGGCCTTGTGCATGCCCATCTGCTCGGCTCCCCGCAGTAAGCTGGGGGTAAATGACAGCAGGATTAAACCTGATGGAGCACTAACACTGTGGAGTGGCTGGACTGCAGATGTTTGATAGATTAAGTGCACTAAGGTCTATCTATCACTATCTATCGCACACACACACACACACACACACACACACACACACGCACACACACACACACACAGTAAGTGGACGATAACTCTCAGTGTGGTTTCTGAATTTTCTGATGCTTGCTTAAAGGAATAGTTTGACATTTTGGGAGTTGAAACGGTTGATACCTCTCTCATGTGTGTGCATTAAATATGAAGTTAGAGCCGGTAACCGATTAGCTTAGCATAAAGACTGGAAACTCTACTGTAAAGCTCACTAGTTAACATGTTACAACTAATGTGTCTACTCCGTAGGAATACAGGAATGTAATGACATGAAATTACACGCTGAAAATATTTCCCCCCGAGGCAGTGACTTCCTGGAGCCTCTGCTGGTGTCTTGGCTGGACCAGTCCTACAAACTCAAAACTCGGTCCAAAATGTATCTTTACCATGTAAGTAAGTAAGAAAGTAAGTAAGTAAGAAAGTAAAGTTTATTTCTAGAACACATTTAAACACAGCTTAAGCTGACCAAAGCGATGTACAAAAAAAGCGCTGGTGCTGTGTAAAAGAACATTGAAATGTAAAAATAAAAAGTAGAGAGGAAACACAAAAACAACATCCCAACAGCAGCAAGTCAGCAACAAGCAGCAAATATAGAAGTATAGACATGATTAGTGTGTTAAAAATGCCAGTGAGTAGAAAACGTGTCTTTAGATTTAGATATAAAAACGGAAATGGAGGGAGTAACATGTGATATCTGAAGGCAGCAGGTTCCACAGTTGCGGAGCAGCAACTGCAGAGGTTTGAGTGGAGATCGGGGGACATACAGGAGAGATTTTTCATCAGATCTAAGAGACCTCGGGGCTGAGTGCCAGTTTATAACATGCGTAATATAAGATGGTGCCAGACCAATTAGAGCCTTGAAGGCGATCAGCAGGGTCTTAAATTGGAGTCTGAAGTGGACGGGAAGCCAGTGAAGAGCATAGTCAGTGAAAGAAATGGACACAGTGACGCCATAGACTTCGACAGAGACCAGTGAAGTCAATTAGAAGCACTTTTCCGGTAAGGGCTGCGCGTTACTGAGCAGCCTCAAACTGAGCTTGACGACGTAGATGTGACGTGAGCAACCTGTGTGAAATTTGTAAGTCTTCTGGTAGCTGCGCCAAGAGAAATCTGAATCATTCCGAATCTTGCAGAGACGGAGACCGTGAGTAGGAGCTGTCCACGAGTGTAGGAACAGGAGCAAAACATTGCTGAAATATTTTGTTCCGATGCTTTCATGGACTCTCTATGGGCTTCTCCCTTGACTGTTATGCCTCCACGTTCCCCCGATTGCCCCGAGCTTCTCCTGACTATACGGTAATTTCTCTACTGTGCGACAGAAAGTCACGTAGTTATGACACAATTGTTAGCCTATTTTTACAAAAATTGCTATGGGGGCATAACGTGAGATACAAGGTAATGGAGCCGTTTATACATTGTTGTGTTTCTTTAGAAATAAACAATGGACACATAGAGTCTTTAAACGCTTCAGATGTAAAATTATTCGCTGTCGAAGTGACGCCAAAATGAATGGGAGTCAATGGAATGCTAGCGGAAGGTGATGGCTTGGTAGCCTCAGAAACTCCCCATAGGAGGTACGCTTTCCAGATGCTCGCTTACCCCCCTTGGTGAAGAGAGGCTAGCACTGGGCTGACTAGGGTGCTCGCATTTATGTGATATGCTATTTCGGTACACAACAAACAAACATTACTGGGACCACTACAAATGAGCAATTAATATCTATATTCAAATTATATACACCACTGCTGACTATCCCTTTAACAATTTGGCCACAGTTAAGCACATTGGCCATACATGGTCCAGCCATAAACTGGGTCGGTTTTGACCTAGTCTTGTAATCCTTGGACAGGGCCACGCAAGCTGTTTCTTCTTTATGCTACGGCTACGCTAAGCCCACTGTCCCTGGTTGTAACTTCTTATTTAGCAGACAGACATGAGAGTGGTATCAATCTTCTCATCTAGTTCTCGGCAAGAAAGTGAATAAGCATATCTCCCAATATGTTGAACTGTTCCTTTAACTTGCCAGACTTCAACATGCTTAAAATAAAAGACATCCATAACAAAATCTAAACAAAAAAAACACACATTTCTTACATTCTGTATTGCCTTTGTTCATGCACATGCATTAAATACAGTAATACAAACACACATGCTTACAGTACATTTGTTAAACCTAATTGACTTAATGGACTGTTCCCTATCCCTATAATATTGACGTTTTCTGCAAAATCTAATGGAGATTTACAACTGTAAATCTGGGTAATAACTGGACTCCTTTCTTGCCATTTTGCTGCACCCCCGTGAATATGCAGTTAAATACAAAAGTAAAATGTTTCCAACAACCAATATGAATAATATTTAAATCACAATGCTTAACCATTTTTCTAACCTTAGTCCTAAAATCAAGTACGGCACTCATCGGCCGCTTGGATAAGTCAAAATGTCCTCACTCAAAACAGTTCAAACCAAGACAGAAGCACAAGTGCCCACACACACACACACACACACACACACACACACACACACACACACACACACACACACGCACAGTCACAGTGTGAGTTTCGGAGTCTTACTTCTCAAATGTTGTCGTGATGAAGAAGGCTTGTGCCTGGGTGTGTTTGTGCTGTCGAACCTGAATGCTGACTTGTGGGATTCCAACACGAATCTGATTCAGGAGCCACAGCAGAGTGTGGTCATCTATTGTATCTGGAGGGAGAGAAAAAAACACATTTTATTTTAAGTTTGACAGTGAATATGAGCATCACAATACATATTTTGAAACAGCAGTTTTATTCGTCAACGTTCCTTTTAATTCCTCACACGTTTGCAGGCATGTTCGCCAAAGGCAGAAGAGGCAAGAGGCTGAACCAAACCCATCCTTCACCGCCCTGACAGAAGGGGGCCAAGAAGCAGTGGAGTGGTGCCGATAGTAAGAGGTCGCTCCAATTAAATCCCTGTCTACAAGCAGTATATTACACACAAACATTCTAGGGGTGGAAGAAAAAATCTATACAGCATAGTATCGTGATATTTTCTGTGGCAATACTGTTTCGATGCACGGACGCCAAGTATCAATCTTTTATTATATGAATTGCACATGACAATTTAACTTTTTGGAAGGCTTTTTCAGTCCACAAGATGCAGTAGGTTCAGTTGAGTTTTTCTTCTGTCAGGTGAGCAGGGGTGACCGTCAGCGTGCACGAGGAAGTTGCGCACACAAATTGAAGTTGGAAAAAAGGTAATAAATTGCAGTACATCGCAGTAGTGTAGTAACGTGACATAAGTTTCTTAATATTATCGTATCATGGGGCCTTGTTTTTTCAATAGGTTGAGAAGACTCCAATCTGATTCCAGCAGTTTCAGCCAACTGTATGCAGCATATTGTCTCAATCGTCGTCGTATCATTACACTGGGACCATTTTATACCTAAAATTGAAAACAATTAAGATCAAATTGGAAAAGACTGAGATTTTGGATCCATCATCCGCAAAGACTTTACTTCTGGAGTAATATATATCACATACATAGGTCATTTATGAGCCGAATGTTAGTTAGGAGCATAAGTGAGCTATTCATTGTAAGTGTGAATCGGTTAATAAAGGTAATAAAATAAAGTTTGGTGCCCTTGAGCAAGGCACCGAACCCCCAACTGCTTGGGGTGCCTGTTATGGACGGCCCCCTCACTCTGACGTCTCTCCATTAGTGCATGTATGCATGTGTTTCGGGCCTGTGTGTAATAACTAACAACAGAGTGAATACATGTAATGTCCCCTTGCTGGATCAATAAAGTCTTAATTTGTAATCTTAATCAGCACTTTGCATATGGTTTAGTTTCAGTTTTGTAACTGGTTAATATTCATTATCATAAACAACACATACAATGTCATTTAGGGTACATGTATACTGTTTTACAGTAATAGAAAACCAAAAAAGGCTACATTTAAAATAAGCGTGCTTGCTTACACTGAACATTGTGGAGAAAAGAAAAGTGAAAAGGTCTTCAAATGTTTCAATGTAAGGTGTGTGGGTTTAGCCATATAAGCTGAAGCACTTAACGTTTCAGTTTTTAGTACTGAAAGGGTTTGGAGTGTCTGTTGAAGTGTAGGAGGTGAAAGCATTTTATTTTTTTGTTAAGGCATGTGGGCAGTGGAACTTCCAGTTTGTAAGTAAAGCACTGAAAGCAGTTGAAGCTGCCAGTTGTAGATAAATTGTAAGAAATTTCAGTTGAAGTGAAACACTAAAGGTAGTTGAAGTGTGTGTCTGTAAATAGTTAAAGTGTCAGTTGGTCTGACTTTCATACTACTCGCTACCGTTGTTGCTCTTAATGCTACGTCATCTTCTCATTGACTTTACTTTGGCATTGTTTTCCGTGGTAGCCACACGATTTTTCAAATATTTTACTAATTTTCACACATTCCGTCCCACCACCACGTAATGCGCTGTTAACAGTTTGTGATCATTTCATCATTTCATTTTCTGTGAGACCAGGCTGAAAAAAAACCTTACAGATTTGTTTTCTGAATAGCTACATGTCTTTTCCTGTTCAATTTAACGACAATCTAAACAAGAGCTGTTCTATGCGCTCACATTGTGATAGGTATTTTGGTTTGGTTTTTGCATTCTAATATTGGTTAAAATTGGTTGGTTAAAGTCTTTGAAGGCTGGAGTCTGTGTTGACGCTGGCACTACTTACATTTTTACTGCAACTAATCAGAATGATGAATTATCCCTTTGTTTCGATACTTAGACAAAAAAGCCCATTAAAGTGTTGTGTACGCATGCAACATAATATACAGGATGTGTTTTGTACATTGTGAAGTTTATCTGCCTGAGTCAAAGTGCAAAGTTAGTTTGGTAAAAGGCCTCCAATTCTCAACTCTATGCCCACAACAGCAGCTTCCTTAAAAGGAAGGACTGGTCTATAGAAACGGGCACAGTAAATGGATGAGATCTAATTGTCCCCAGAGAAGTCCCAGTCATGCATCTGAGTGGCTGGCTGAGCACTAAAGACATTTAATGAGGATGCACTGTTCTCTCTACAGTGATGGCTCCATCACAGGATGAACAACGGGGACAGCCAGGAGCTTACCGTACCTAGGAATGTCATCAGGATATCACAGTTTTCGGTGGGCACCATCTTCAGCCAGGACTTACGAGACATAATGTAGTGTCTGGCCTGCAGAAAGCGCTTCCCAAACAATTTATCTAAAAGGGAAAGAGGGGCAGAAAGGGTTAATAAAGTTTAAAATGATTGCAGAGGATTGATGATAAAGAGGGTAAGACAGTGTGTGTGTGTGTGTGTGTGTGTGTGTGTGTGTGTGTGTGTGTGTGTGTGTGTGTGTGTGTGAGAAAGGAAGGGGGACAGACAGATGGTGATACCTTTTCATCAGGGTGATCAAGGACACAGATGACAGGTTAGTCATTAGTAAGGCTCTGCCACTTATCACTGATGTTATTATTTCACCATATTTTCCTATTTTTTTGCCCTGTCATGGAGACTTTAGGGCATATGAAACAAGGACAGAAATGTCCAAAATTATTGTTCAGCCAGTGTTAAAGGTTAAAGGCAGGGTTGGTAACTATTTCCAATATACACTTTTTTATATATTGTTTGAACTAGCCTTTACACCGCGACAGCAATAAATAACTTATGGGCTCTGAAAAAGGAGCGACAAAGAAATGTTATCTGTAGCTGCTGTAATGCTGTAAAAACGCCCACCAATCACTGCCTCGCAGTCCACTTGGAAAGAACCAATTAAATGCCTCCTTGTCCCGCTGCGTGTACTCTACCCCTCCTGTGTGCAAGCCTGAGCTCAATGCGGCGACAGTAGTCACATTTGTTTTAAACATTCAGGATGATAATATTAGCTGTTTGCTAGTCTGGATCGATGACAATTAATTTACCGGATAGTTCCGGCACCGCTGGAAGTCCCGCCGGATGGACCTTCCGCTTTCTTTGTGTTTACGCTAAACTCCAGTCGCATCAAGGAACAGCAACCGGAACCTCTGAGCTAGCAAGCTAACGTTACACGCTGTAAATGGCAAGTTTTGAAGAAAATTTGGATAATGCAACAAGGCAGGCCTGCTTGGTTCTTTCGGGGAATGATTGTAAAGATTTACAAAGAATATGTTAACGCCATTCACTCTCTAACTGGGACGTTTTGGGACCTGATGGGAATTTGCTATGGACATGCTATGGTCATGCTATGGTCATATGACATTGAGCAAATGCCGTAAACAAATAAATGATCTGAAAACTGGGTGGTGTGTAGAAAGCCATTCCAACAACTGGCTTTTCAAGTCGGTCTCTAAAACCATTAAATATAGGCAAAGCAGCAGGTCTTCCCAGCAATGCCATCCATCCGGCAATACAGTGTAAGCTCCGAAGGCCTCATTTGTACAGTTTCTTCTTTCACACGCTCTAAAGTCACACTCTCAAGTCAAGTCAGTCACTCTCTGTCTTCCGCAGGCACAATAGACCCAGTGACTGACCGATGTCTTTATTGTTCACACAATGGCCCTGTGAGACTATCTCAGTGCGTGTCTGTGATCAGGCTTTCACGTTCTGCAGCGTAACTGCATTATCACATCACCTACTTTCAGCACGCCTCATCCCTCTTATTGAGAAGCATCAGTGCTGCTGCCAGCTCTCTGTTATAGTATTATGTTTTAGACCAACATGCCGACTCTGTGACTGTAACAAACACTTGATGTACTGCACCTGTAATACATGTCAGACAACAATGCAACAGGATCATGCTCCGGTGTTATTGTGCAGGAGATTTCATCTGGAAATGTTTTTAGAAATATAATGAGATGTATAAATCCCGGAACAATTCGGTGTGTGTGTGTGTGTGTGTGTGTGTGTGTGTGTGTGTGTGTGACACATGATGATGCAATCTAAGCCAAGTCACTGAATGTTTTTCTTGCATTTGCTGTATGTTTCTGAATACTTCAAAGTGATTGTCTCTCTGACTGTCTGTGACATCATTGCTCATTTAGGCCATGAGACCTGTAGATACATCTGAATTTATGTATGATGAGATGATTTAATGTCAATCTGCAGCAGGACAAGTTTAGACCGAAGAACTAGAGTACACACTAGAAATTGTATTCTTCTATTCATCTATCTATTGGAGCTTCCTAAATTTGACTAGGCAATAAGTTGATAGCTATTGCTTATAGTCTACTTAATTATAAGTGAAACAGTCAATGTTGTAGTCAAGACCACCTAAATCGAGACCAAGTCATCACCAAGACCAGAGTATTGAGACTGAGACAAGACAGAGTGGTTGAGACAAAGTCAGGACCAAAAACCAAGGCAGGGCGAGACCAAGTCAAGACCAAGACCAAGGCAGGGCGAGACCAAGTCAAGACCAAGACCAAGGCAGGGCAAGACCAAATCAAGACCAAAACCAAGCAGGGCTAGACCGAGTCAAGAGCCAAGGCAGGGCGAGACCAACTCAAGACCAAGACCAGATCAGACTAGTGCGATAGAGTCCCACACTGAATGCCACAAAACAATTTGGAAAATGCTAACCATAGGCACTCCTCAAATTGATCCGAAAGATCCACATTCCCATAGAAACCACCCACAGAAAACAAATTAATATTCTTCTTCATTCTCCTCTTTTATTGCCTTAAGTGTATCATGAGAAATGCCTTCATAATCAAAAGGCAGTTATGGTCTTGGCTCCTTATGCGGTCAATTCGGAGACGAAACATTCAAAAAGTGGCATGAGACTGGTCACGAGTACTACAACACTGGATTCTGTATTCATTTTCCATAAATAAACGTAGCGATAAATACTGATCTTGGATATAGACAGGCTTAGATATTAAGATATTGATTTTGGCATATATGTACTGTATATATTTTTTCTAATATCACTCATTTGAGATTGATAATAAATTACATGTAACTTAATTAAGCTCATCACAATTTTCAATAAATGTCTATGAACTGAGCAACCATTGACATTTACTCAGAAGTTCAACCAACTAACCAATCAATCAAAAGCCCACCCCTCTTATATCATCATAATCATTTATTTTTCACAGATTTGGGGGTGGGCTCGTTGGTCTTGTGCCTTTCCCAGCATGCAGTGGACAAAAAGCTGGCAGGCAGCCTGGATAGGTTGCGGACAATTAAGTCATATCAGACAGACCATTACATTCAGACCTGCAGGTGGCTACACTGTCCAGTTCCCCATCACTTGGATGGTGTAAACACAGAGAGCACGCAGCCAAATTTTAAACAAATTCATTAATTCCATAATTAACAGCTCTTTAACTACTGTTGATCTGTCTTAGCCTCAAAGGCCACACTGATGTGATCATCAGCATATGATCACACTAATTTCATTGAGACTGTTGTACAAACAAAAGAGGACATGGAAGTGTAAATGTGCTTAAATATCATATTTTGTAAGCCTATATCACCTGTCCTGATCCATATAAAATGTGGTTGAGATTTTCTCCAAAAGTTGACATTGTTTGGCTTGAAGTCAAGATGCAAATGAATGCATTTACTGCAGTGACATTGCTCAGGCTAAAATTGTAAAGGTTAAATGGTCATATCCAGACCTCTGCCTGAGTCTCTCCTGTTTGCCAGAAATGCTGGATGGGAATACAACTCAACATTGGAAAATCCCATGGGTAATCTCAGAGCCCTCAGTGAAAATGACATAAATCCCTGATGAACCTAATACAGGTTGTGAAATATGAAATGTTCAACGCTGCTTAATAATCCTTATAATGCAATTCCAGAAATAATGTTATGCCACCAGTCATTTGCTTACTCACCACTGAAAGATTTCTCCTGTAAAATCCTCAAGTCTTCAACACCTGAGGCAATGCGGACACACCTGACACCTGAGTCTGCAACACAATCTTTACTCTCTTCAAAGTATAGCGTGGCACAGCACAGGCACAGCCCGTGGGGACATGCACCCCCGTCCCCCCCCCCGCTCCGCTGCGTAGGACTCCCGCATGCACCTGTGGACCACTAGCCTGCCCCACTCTTCCCGGGCCTGTCTCATCGGAATGCGCACTATGTGAATGAAAAGAAAAGACGCACCGATATCCAACCCCAATCACAGACGATTAGTCTCCCGTGAGTCATTCAGTGAAGTATTTCAAGCATCGGTGACTGCACCATATTGCCCATGCACAGTAGCTTCATATTTTATCCCCATCTTCTTCTTCTTTTTTTGTGTGTGCAAAAGAACACAAATACCCATCTTCCTCAGATCTCCACTACACGCTCTTATACAGTATTTTATTTGTTTAACCGTTTTTCTGCGACACTCACCGAGGACTCCGGATGGCGTTAAGGACATATTCTGTTGCTGCTGGTTGTTGTTGGTCCTGTCCTGCTGCTCGCTTGGCACCGTCCTCTCCATCCTCTCCCCTGCCCCGTCGCTGTCGTCGACGTCTGCGGCGCTGCTGCTGCTGCTGCTGCTGCTGCTGCTGCTTACAGTAGCGTTGTTATCAGCTGCTCCGGTGCCCGCCGCTTGCATGGTGCTGCACACAATACTTCAAGGGCTGGAAAAAGCGCACTGCACGGAGGACTGTGTTTTTAGTGCATCGCCGTTGCATGTAAAGGGAAACCCTTGTGTATCTGATAGAGGAGGAGGAACATGATCATGGCATGTACACGCGCACTAGTCGTGACTGAATGCTGGTCGTGACGACAGAGTTGAGGGGAACACCGCGCAGGCAGGCTACAGGTCTGCACATGCACGACTGCAGCTGGTTAAATCGCCCATGCTTTCCATCATATTAATCAGGATACACTACTGTAGCCTATACTACATGTCCCACAATGCCCTATGTATAATCTCGTTGGACAGTTTCCGAAAATGTCGTATATGAATAATCGACATGACAGGGCCTCTGTGTGTTAGAATAAGTCCGGGAATATATCTATGCCACCAAACTTGATATTTAATGCATATATTTGTGAATGGTTACTTATTGCTTTTTATATGAAATATTTGACAGAGTAAGGTTGTCTGCCTCCTGGCAAACATGTGTTGTGGACCCCTGCTGCTTTTTCGCTGAGAGATGGTAATTATAAAGTTACAGCTATTAGCTTAGCATAGCATAAACACTTGATAAAAAGGAGGAAATAACTAGCTTAGGTGGTCTGGATCAACGGAAGTACATATCCAGAATAATTGCCTCACATCCAGCGCCGCCAGATGTTCTGCCAGATGTCCCTCACCTTCCGCTCTGTGTGCCTTTGAAGAAAATTTGGATCGTGCAACAAGACAGGCCTGCTTGGTTCTTTCGGGGAATGATTGTAAAGATTTACTAAGAATATGTTAACGGCGTTTCCTCTCTAACTGGGACGTTTTGGGACCAATTGGTGGGATTGCTGTGGACGAAGTACACACGGTGATACACTGGTGAGAGCAAATGAGGTTTAAAGGTCCCATGACATGGTGCTCTTTGGATGCTTTTATTTAGGCCTTAGTGGTCCCCTAATACTGTATCTGAAGTATCTTTTAGACCTTGGTGGTCCCCTAATACTGTCTCTGAAGTCTCTTTTATATAGACCTTGGTGGTCCCCTAATACTGTATCTGAAGTCTCTTTTATATAGACCTTGGTGGTCCCCTAATACTGTATCTGAAGTCTCTTTTATATAGACCTTGGTGGTCCCCTAATACTGTATCTGAAGTCTCTTTTATATAGACCTTGGTGGTCCCCTAATACTGTATCTGAAGTATCTTTTATATAGGCCTTAGTGGTCCCCTAATACTGTATCTGAAGTCTCTTTTATATAGACCTTAGTGGTCCCCTAATATTGTATCTGAAGTCTCTTTTATATAGGTCTTAGTGGTCACCTAATACTGTATCTTAAGTCTCTTTTATATAGACCTTAGTGGTCCCCTAATATTGTATCTGAAGTCTCTTTCCCGAAATTCAGCCTTAGTGCAAAATTACAGCCACTAGAGCCAGTCCCACAATGAGCTTTACTTAGGATGTGCCATTTCTGTGTCTGTAGCTTTAAATGCTATTGAGGAGGAGAGGGGGGGCAAGGTGGAGGGTGGGGGTGTGGCCTTGACCAACTGCCATGCTTTGCTTGTTTGCAAGCCATGATGTCTCTCTCTTTCTAATGGGTGGGCCAAATTCTCTTGGTGGGCAAAGCAGAGAAAGGGGAGGTAACCTTTCCCCTTATGACGTCATAAGGGGAAGATTCCAGATCGGCCCATCTGAGCTTTCATTTTCTCAAAGGCAGAGCAGGATACCCAGGGCTCGGTTTACACCTATCACCATTTCTAGCCACTGGGGGACCATAGGCAGGCTGGGGGAATGCATATTAATGTTAAAAAAACTCATAAAGTGAAATTTTCATGCCATGACTTTTAACCATGTATCCATTTAATTTAAATAGCTCACCTTACTGTATGGTGTGAACAGTTAACTTCATTTAATATTGTATGTGGAGTTTTCTTTAGTGGGGTGCAAATGTTCCACCAAAACAAGTTCCTCCCCGAGACTATTTTGCAGAGCCACCGTCGCTGCGTCCGGAGCTTAGCGCCGCCCAAGACGATTGTGATTGGTTTAAAGAAATCCAAACAACCCAGAGAGTTTTTTTCTCCTATCCCTATCACAGCGCTGTGGAGATAGTTCTATCATATTTAAAACTTTAGGCCACAAACACTCTAGGCAGTGGCAAAGTGCAGCTAGCCGCAATAATTACATTTGTATGGCAGGGAGGTGTGTTCATGTGTTTCAAGCTAGAAGAAATTCTTTGTAAACATGTCAACAAGTCACAGGACTCTGTCACTGATTGGCTGCGGGTATTCTCTGGCCGCACTTCACTGCTGAACGTTTAAACTATTGCCAACGTTTTGGCTGCACTTCGGCTAGCTGAGCAGCTTTACAAAGACGTTGCGTGGCAGCTGGTGTTTTTTTGGCGAGGCTAGCTGTTTCCCTCCGTTCCCAGCCTTTGTGCTAAGCTAAGCGGCTCCTGGTTGTAGTTTGGCGGCAATATTTAACATACAGACATGAGAGTGGTATCAATCTCCTCGCTAACGCTTGGCAAGAAAGCGCATAAGCATATTTCCCAAAATGTCTAACAGTTAATTTAAGTATAAACAGTTAATATTATACCTCGGTGGTGCAAATTCTCCAACAACCAACCAACTGACATGCAGTGAACATGGGCTTCTTGGGACCGCGGGGCAGTTGCCTGCTTTGTCTAGTTGGTAATCCAGCCTTGTAACTCCAACAGACATAATTCCCAGAATAATACTTCAGTTACCCATATTTGTAATTTCTCATAAACCCTGTGAGATAGAGCTATTGCTTCCATGAACTGTTCACTTTCTGTTTTACTCAGAACACAAGACAACGATTTATATAAATATTCTGAAGGCCCACATATATGTCTAAATAAATCACTCTGTCAACAAGCCCTATACTGTAAAATGCTATGTCAGCTGATTCGTAAAAACACAGCTTGGAGAGTTTAATGAGAGCTTAATTATAATACCATATGGTGCTGTATTTAAATGTGCATGTCTCATTTTCCATCAACAATATGAATAAAAAGTCTTGTGTGGAAATGTTTTGCCTAACACTAATTCAATTATTCATCCACACCTTCTGCTGGGGCCATCACCCAAAGGCACGTCTGCCTGCCTGCCTGTCAGAGTTTCTCACTGTCATGTCAGGACATGGACAAGCTCTCCCTCAGCTTTGCCTGCTGGGAGAAGGAGTTTTGCAGCTTCAGGCCCAGTGAGCAGTGAAGATGGACAGGATAGATAGATCACTGTGTCTGTGGACTGGATTCAAACGAAGCTAAGGTCTGAGAGAAGAATACAGTAAATCACATTCTTTAAAATAATGACTGCTGATAAACTTCCATTACATGACATTTTGTAAGTACATATACTATTTAGTCAAAAATGGAAACACAATATCACTCCACATTCCAAAGCTTCCACTTTCTATTTTTTGCAGCAACAGATCATATGAGTATCCAATAAATTCACCTTGTATGTATCATAGACTGTTAATATTAATATACAGTCTATGGTCTGTATACTATTCATGTGTGATTGTGTGATTATTAACGTCCTGCTTTGTAAACTACTAAACCCTTTAGACCTGTAGAAAGAAGTAGAACCTGAAAAATGACCCATTCATTACACATTCATTTCCCTCCAATTCCAGTATGACAACACACTGCTATGGACACTAGATGGAGGCAGTAGACAGTTTATCTCTTAAAGCCACCAGGGCTAAAGTCAGTTGTTCAAATGTTAAATTGCCTTAATATAACAACACTGACATTTAAACACTATTATGTCAGTTCTGACAGGGGATGTGGAATTTTAGTAGCCTGACAAGCCAGACCCACATCAAGATGTTGGGTCTGACAGGGCTCAATCCGAGGGGCGGGATAAACGATTGTCTTTCAAATTCCCATCGCACGCAATAGGATAGCGCTACAACCAGGCAGAGCAACGTAGAAGGTAGCAGAGCTAGTTAGATTAAACTTTTGCCGTATCCGGTCGGCAAAACTCCGAACACATCTTCCTTTTTTAAGAATGACTTCAGTGCCGTTCTTTGTTCTTTTCTCAAAGAAAAGCTTAACTCCAAGTCTTCCAGAAGACCGCTGTTCCCAGCAGCAGCAGCCATAAGCCCACCCACCGACTCTATACATGATGTGATTGGCCTGACCAGAGTTTGGTTTTTCCAGCTCGCAAGCCAACGGAGAGTGCCTAGACCCCCCCTGGCTGCAAATTACATTTGCTGCCGCTAGGGTGCGTCTAGATTTCTAGGGTAAAAAAAAAAATTGCCTCCCCTCTTGTCCAAGATGCCCGGTTTCAAGACAGGCTATTTTTTTTAATATTTATCACAGGATATTCATCATAAATCATAGTCTCATATGGCTTTGCAATATTTAGACAAGCAATACTTAAACTCCTCCAAAACAATCTGTTAACAGGACAAAAGGGAGTTATCAGGAAGTGGTAAAGCACACAAAGATTTAAGGTTAAAGGTCAATGTTCTGGCTTCTCGTAAATTATTGAGGCAAACAAATGAAAAAAAAAAACCGAGTCTTATGGGAATTTACCATCATCCAGTTTTGAGGTTAAGGACAGATAACAGAAACAAATCATTTTTATGGTTTCCATAAAATAACAGAAAAATATGATCAGAGCTCACCGGGCTGCAGAGAGCAAAAACTAGCTCTATAAATGTCTATTAGTGTAGAGGTTTGATAAATCACTGGACCTCTCTGAGGACACTGTAGGCCTTTGGGCAGCCCTCTGCCTCGGTTTAAACTTGTTTTATAGATTATACCTGAAAATGCTGGAGTCAGTAGAGACTTTCTAAATGGACCTTTAAGGGAAAAAAAAAAAATGATCCCTGACGTTTTAAAAGAGCTTGGGATGTTCCACTTCTCTTGGTTACACTTTTTGTTTTACTCTGAATAAAAAGAGGCCTGATAACCTCTAAACCTCTGGAAACTGCCAGGAAACAGAAGACCTTTTGGTCTCGCGCACTATTTATCCATTATGAGAAAATATTTATGAAAAGAAGGTCATCCTCCTGCTGAGTCAGGTTACTCCCATCACCTTACGGCTGTCAACACATAATCTTAGTGTAATGACTGATGTACCTCAGCGGGTGTGAGGGATTGAAACCAAATAACTGCAGTTGCTTTAGCTCTGTTGCTCTTTCTTAGCAGACTAGATGATCCACAATCGTCTCTATATCCCTGCCTGCAGTGTAGCACCAGTAAGGCTCTCAGTATGTGATGGATAATCAATGACATAGACAAGTAGGACACTGTGGAAGCTGGTCTGGGCTTACAGAAGCTCAACTCAAGACATCAACAATGTTAACAACAAATGACGCTTGAGGATAATTTATTTGTTGAGTTTTACTTTGGTACTGTAGGTTACACATTACGGAAGAGGATTAGGGCCACATGTGAAAAATTGATTTGAGTTCTGAGTTTAAAGTTAGAATTCTGAGAATAAAAGTCAGAATTCTACGTTTAAATAGTCTTGCATTGCCAGACCTCCAGCAGATCTCCACAGCGCTGTGGTGTAAGGTCTGGCTACACCACACATTCTGGGCGGAAAAAACACTCTGGGTTGTTTGCATTTCTTTAAACCAATCACAATCACAATCGTCTTGGGCGGCGCTAAGCTCCGGACGCAGAGAAGGTGGCTCTGCAAAATAGTCTCGGGAGGGAACTTGTTTTGGTGGAACATTTGCACCCTGCTAAAGAAAACTCCACATACAATATTAAATTAAGTAAATTAACTGTTCACACCATACAGTAACGTGAGCTATTTAAATTAACTGGATACATGGTTAAACCTCATTTGCTCTCACCAGTGTATCGCTGTGGACTTCGTCCACAGCAATCCCACCAATCGGTCCCAAAACGTCCCAGTTAGAGAGAAAATGCTGTGAACATATTCTTTGTAAATATTTACAATCATTCCAGAAAAGAACCAAGCAGGCCTGCCTTGTCACACGATCCAAATTTTCTTCAAAACGTACCATTTTCAGCATGTAACTAGCTCGAAGGTTGTTGTTTCCTCGTATGGAACGGAGTTTGAGAACAGCAACATACGGAGAGCGGAAGGTGATGGACAGATGTCAGGCAATTATCTTGGAAATGTACTTCCGTTGATCCAGACTAGAGTTTAAAGTTTGAATTCCCCTTTTTGTAACACAGGTGATAATACTTTGGACTACTGATTTAACCGAGAGATTCTCTTGCCGATCGTAGATGTAGAAGAGCTCCAACTGTGAGTCACGTAACATTCTCCGGGACAAATGAATGGGACTTTCTGTGGTTGTTTGTGGTACTGCAGTAGCCTGGAAATCCAGACCCAAATCCGAAAGATTAAGGGTCTAGCATTGAGTAATGAAAATGGTCCAACTCGAGGGGCGGCACCAAGCATGCATTTGAAAATCTCACTGCACGCAATTGGATAACACTACGACCAATCACAACAATACACGGGATGACGTATCCAGAGCCCCATACGCTTAGCTACCAGCGGAGCTAACTGGTAGATTAAACTGTCGTCATCTGTTTAGCTCGCCTCTGGCCCGCCTATATCAGATACACCAATGTGATTGGTGCAGCTCGGCTACAAGGGCTAATGAGCATCATTACTGAATGCCAGAGTGACTCGCTGAGCAAATTCAAATTGTGCTCTCGCGAGAACTCTGGATTTCCAGGGTAGTACTGCAGCCTAAACCTAAGAAAAGTTGTAACTGCAGTATTTTATTATGTTGACATCCCTGAAACACAGGTTACATGAAGTCAAATACATCCTCCTTAAGCAATTAAAGAGCCCCATGTTTTCCTTCCCATAACTCCTCCGCAGAAATAGGCCAAGGTGAAAGTCAGGGTTGCGCCAAAGGACTTCAACACAAAAGGACGTCAGTGCTAGAGAACATTCTCTCTCCCAGCTGCTTCCAGTGTTTACCACCGTCCCCCTCAACACTATAGTATCTGCACAAGAGAAAGGGTTTTTGCCCCCTGATGTCTTTACCAGCCTGCGCAGCCATGGGACTGAGGGAGGCCAGGCAGATAGGAAATGCAATTAGAAGTCTCAGTAAAGAAGGAACATTAGCAGCAACAGACAAAGAGCTCACAGTCCTGTAAACCCAGGTAAGGAAGGAGGTCGTAATCATGAGCAACCGTTCCCTTTCCTGCATCAGCAGAGGGAGGGAGGTGGCTGGGAAGGCTGCGACAAAATGGCAATAAGTCTGCATCAGTGCCTCTCAGCGCTGTCCACGATGCTGAGGGCCACGATCCTTAAAGAGCAGTCAGCAGTGAGTTTAATAATCTGTCATTTAGCCTCAAACTGTTCCTGTACTGTACTGGATGATCCTGTGGCCTAAATTATGACTGACTACTTGGCAATAAGGAAAATAAGGACAGGCATTGATTAGATAGTGTCCAGTTTTGGTTGAGTTAATTGAATGACAAAAACCACACCATAACATTTTTGGCAGTGCAAAGCTGTACTAAATGCCTCATAAACATTTCTTTTTTTAAAATCACACAAATAATTTGACTGTGGGATTCAATGGTCTCCCTTCTACATTGTTTGATCTGTATTGTGTAGACTGTGTATTTTACCACAGTCATCTCAAACAGTACTTAACCCAGTATGGATTTAACATAATTATAAGGGTCATAACCTTCACATTTTAAGTTTGGATATAGCCATACCATTTTTAACATGCTTTAAGAAACACCACTGGATGCTTATTTAACCTACTAGCCACCCCCCCCCGGACAATTTGCACTACCCTACCCCACCCATATTGTACCTACTGCAATTACACCTATACATAGCCATATTCTACTGCTCTTCATACTATTCATCCTGTATATACACTTATTCTTACTACTCTTCTAATGTTACCACACTGCACATATCTGTCTAAGTGGTTCATTCAGAATATCCATATTTATTCTGTTTTTCTTATTATATATTCTGCTAATACACTGCATATATCTATATTATTTTTATTACTAGTACAATGTTACTGCTACTACATTGCACATATCGGTACATGTTGTTCATACTTGTTAATATTACATAGCCATATTTATTCTACTCTTCTAACATTGTACTATATTTCTTGTCCTGCCGATGCTCCACCTGTCTATACTTTGTATATCACATTGCACTTTTCTGCCTTTTTTTGCACTTCTAGTTGGACGCCAACTGCATTTCGTTGTCTTTGTACTTGTACTCTGCACAATGACAATAAAGTTGAATCTGAATCTTATTTCCCCCTTATTTTTTTAGGTTGGTGTCATTGTTGCTAATTTTGTTTTGTTTTACTGGATCTAATCTGTGATTTGTTTTGTCTTGTACTACAGGGACCTGCGCTAAAACGGTTACATATCATTTGACATAATTAGAAAACTATTGTTTTCTGTTCTTTCTTTTTCCGTTAAAGAAATAAAATAATCTCCAGGGGGTTGATGATTTCCTCCAACCGGTTGGTAAAATGTAAGGTGGGAAAGTGCATAAGTTCATCTCCCCTTTCCTGCAACATTAATTGTTGCTGTTCAAACCTTGTTGAAGTCATATCACTTACCTGTATCTGTTCTGCCTGTAGATTAGTAGTTTGGTCGACTTGATGTACTAGTAATAATTGTCACTGTGTCAGTTAAAACAATGGTCAATTGAGGTATGTGTGTACAGGGAATAAAGAAATGGCATGAGTGGACAGGAAACATGTTTGCTCAGACCAACAACATGATTATCATTTTCCAGTGAAATAGTTTCAACGCGTCCTGTGTCTCTGTGAGTCTAATAAAGAGACTCCCAGAAGCATCCAAACAGCTGACCTTTAATATCCTCACAGCTACCCCTGCAGTGAGCGGCACATCCCAAATGTGGAAAAACACTCGATGTTAAACAAAGGATATCCTTTAGACGGGAAAGAGCTCTCTCCCGTTGCTCAAGTCTAAGTGCTGTATTTATTAATTGGCGCCAACACACAATACACTCTTGGTTCATGAATTGAAAGTGCGCTCCCATCCTTTCACAGTGCAACAAACAGGATGTTTGTCTGTTCTCAAGCTGGTTGGTTTTCCTGCTCCGTGGTAACGTTGTACTGGTCCAAATAAAAAGTACATGTGCACTGAGCTAATTCTATGATCCATGTCAATAATACAATTTAAAACTCGGTAACAGACATGTAAGGAAAGTGCCATTCATATATCTCAAAAATGTTCGGACAAGGGGTATTTTTCTTTCTACACAAGCAACCCTGTTTGTATTTTTCTATATTCATCTCCATCTCTTTGTTTCTTAAACCAAACAAAGAATAAAAGATTCAATCCGTCTGTTTTCGCTGTTTCAAGGCATGTTTTGGGAAAGGTCATAGCAGACATTAGATACCAAGACCTTACCAGCCCCGCCCCCATTCATGCATTCTTTATAAGAGATATGTTGGGATTTTATTCAGGCTATGGATATCTGTGTTCTCTGCAGTGATGATATTCACATTGTTTTTACCAACAGCATGTATACAAGAGCGTTTCCAAAAGTTCCTCCCATTTGCCTTAGGCCTGCTGACAGGTTGGCAGGTAAACATAAACAGGCTGGAGGATTTAAACTGCGTCGCCAGTAACTCTCGCCTGAAACATTACAGGAGGGGTGGGGCAGTCATTTTTAGATAATTAGCCACACAATAGGTGACGCACGCGGGGGCAAACAGTTGTTTCCGGGTCTGCGTTGGATAATATCTTAAATAGCTTTGTTTATAGAGAAGAGACAGCCACAGTTGATGTGCTTATGTTTAATCAAAGCTTTTATTTGTATGTAGTCTAAAAATACAATATGTGCTTATTCATATTGTGTAGACACAAATCCTTAACACACAAACTTCACATTTAACATTCAAAAAGTGCAAAAGTTATTCAAATTGCTTTTCTAAATGCATATCAAAGTATAAACTGTCACAACCAGTGTATAATATATGGTGCATTTATTGATATAAAATATGAGGACTCAATATGAGAAGCTTGCTGTGAGCTGTGCTTCATAGATGCAGTGGGAGACAAATCTCCTTTAAGCTTTGGCTTTTCTAATTAAGGTGGACTAACCCAACATTCTGGAGAGATCTTGTTTCTCCCTGGAAAAAGAAAGAAAGAAAGAAAGAAAGAAAGAAAGAAAGAAAGAAAGAAAGAAAGAAAGAAAGAAATAATAGTTATAACGTTTCTTGATGTGACGCTAATGAGTGAGTTTATCAAACTTAAAAACATCACATATTTTTGTTAATGGATACGTCTTCTGGTCTTATCGTCAACAAATTTAATAAAGGTAATTGTGTGCACATCCCACCTTCTGGCAGGTGCAGGACAAATGAAAAGTACTTAAAGCGAAAAAATGTAATGTCCGCAACACTGCTTTAAACTCCCATATTTAATGTAAATGCAACGTTTCGACCCTACTGGGTCTTCTTCAGGGAAATGCCCATTTACCTGAAGAAGACCCAGTAGGGTCGAAACTTGAAGTTTAAAGCAGTGTTGTGGACATTACATTTTTTCGCTTTATCGTCAACAAATCCCATGAAATAAACCAAAACCAACATTAAAAGTATTGTGTACAAAGCCTGATTTAGTTCATTTCTTAATTTCCCCCCAGAAACTATAAAAACACATCAATGAGCCACACTGTTGCACTGGGTGACATGTTCCTTCATTACAATCAAAAAAATCTAAATCAAAAGAACTTAATTTTTCCCGTGAGGGCACTTCATTTGTGATCAGGCACATTTAGACACAACATACAACAATATATAGTCAATAATAATAATTATACCCAAGAATAAATAAATACTTAAAAATACTAAAAACAAAAAACCCTGAGGGTAGGAGTAGAGGGGTGGGTAAGGAGATAATAGGTCGAAGTCTGGAGTGATGAGGGGGGTTATTGTTAAACAGTCTGATGGATGCTGGCACGAAATGAACATGGGCACTAGTTTATTTCCAGTCACTCCTGCATACACTGTCCTGTAAATACTCATTAGAGCACCAAATGTATATTAATCCGCGACAAAAAAAAAAAAAAAATAGTTCCTAACAAATGCACTATTTAGATCCTGTTGTGTAACATGTGCTAAAAACTACAGTGCCCAGCTGTTTTAGAAAATCTTGAAAAAAATAAATAAAACTATATATTGGTGACCCGTTACGTCATTTACACATTTACGTCTTCAGTGGTCTTCAGTGGGATCCAGTGGGTTTGGGGCTGGGTGCCACAGACAGGGTACGGAAATCAAAGCATTGAGAGACATTTTTTTTCATGGGATTTGCCGACAATATCAAAAATATAGAGAATGTCTCTTCTGTGCACCCACTGTTCAGCCTGCAACAAAAAACCAGCAACACTTTAACATTCACTCTCAACCTACAGCTCAAAGACACTTGATACTCACTCTGGGCCAGGGGGGTTGATGAGGCGTTGCAGATCTTTAAGGTGCTGAGTGACGCCCACTGTTGGTTAAATACAAGAAGTTTGTCATTACTTAGCCATGGTGCAATCAACCAAGCTGCATTTATAATTAACAATACTACATAAATGCTAACAGCATTTCTGACGAGATCTAAGGCTACAAACATTAGAGCCATTCATTCAAGGCTTGAAGAGGAATTATTAATAATGGAGTTTGAACCCAAATACATACTTTGAATACAAATGAATGGTTGCAAACTGATTACTCCTGATGTTTGTTCAAAGGGTCAGTTCACCCAAATTATCAATCTATCTTGCAGATAGTTTGGGGTTTTATCAACCCAGGTTTTGAGATATCTGTCGTCCCTGAGAATAGCAATGAATGGAATTTCACTTGTGCTACCTAAAGCATTTAAAAAAAAAATCAACAGCAGCTTGAGATGCTTCTGCAGAAATATTTGATTCCAATTTTTCCATGCTTTAAGAACAACAAATATGTTTCCATTCGCCTCTGTTGTACTGGGGTGGGAGCAGAATTGGTGGATTTCTCAAAACCTGGGCAAATAAAACCAAATCTATCTGCATGGCTGGATACCACCTGGGGTATGAGGTACGTGAGAAAATATTTTTTGGGGAATCTGGGTGAACCATACCTTTATTTAAAAATGCCCCAGAATAGTAATGATAAACTGCAGGTATATATTCTTACCTGAGCTACCGCCTCCCAGTCCGCTCGTTCTTCCTGCACCAAATGACGACCCAGTTCCACCATAACTATTCCCAGTGGATGGTGCTTTCCCTGTTCCACTTCCTGGCTTACTTTGTCCTGAGTTACCCATCCCTAACCAAGAAAATGGGTTGCTGACTGACCCACTTTTACTCGTTGCCCCAGTCGCCCCAGTCGCCCCAGAGGACGACCCAGAAGAAGAACCTGAGGAAGAGCCAGAGGATGATCCGGAAGATGACCCAAAAAGGTTTGAACCTAAGCCTGGGGAGCTTTTCACGCTTGATGTTGGCTTATTCAAGCCTATCCCGCTTGACCCAGAGGATAACCCAAAAGTTGGAGAGCCTCTCCCACTCAGTGCTGGGTTATTGGAACCTGTCCCACTTGGGCTAAGATTTGGATTTGACGCTGAGCCAACGCTTGGGTATCCTCCCCCAGTATTGAACCCTGACCCGGTGGAGCTACCTGACCCAGGTGACAAGACGGACGAACTTGAAGAGCCTGCCCCGATTGATCCTTGTCCTAGCCTATTAAATACTGACCCGGTGGAGCTACCTGACCCAGATGACAAGACGGACGAACTTGAAGAGCCTGCCCCGATTGATCCTTGTCCTAGCCTATTAAATCCTGACCCGGTGGAGCTACCTGACCCGGATGACAAGACGGACGAACTTGAAGAGCCCGCCCCATTCGATCCTGGCTTATTGAAATCTGACCCAAATAAGCTCAATCCCCCTGACCCTGCCCTACTAGGCTGACCCCCAATAGAAGAGCTGGACGAGGCAGAGCTGGATCCACCACCGAAGCCCCACCCAGGCTGGGACTGTGTGCCTGACCGAGAGCCTCCTGCAAATCCTGTCTGAAATAAAATAAGAGCAATGTCAATATGGGGAAAAACTGATTATAAACCATTTGTTAAAACTATCTGGGTTTTTTTGGTTAAAACTTGTCTACTTTGAGTAGACAAAAAATGTGATTATATCAACTTACACTACCGGTCAAAATTTTGGGGTCACTTAGAAATGTCCATTCCACTCCATTACAAACAGAATACCAGCTGAGATCAGTTGCATTGTTTTTTTAACCAGGGCAGCAGTTTTCAGATTACATTATGTGCTTACATAATTGCAAAAGGGTTCTCCAATGTTTTCTCAGTTAGCCTTTTAAAATGATATCAGATTAGTAAACAGAATGTGCCTTTGGAACATTGGATGAATGGTTGCTGATAATGGGCAATGTAGATATTGCATTAAAGATCAGCCACCCACTCAGATCAGCTGGTATTCTGTCTATAATGGAGTGGAATGGAAATTTCTAAGTGACCCCAAACGTTTGACCGGTTGTGTACATTTTCGGTTCTAAGATGCAAAACCCCTGACTTAAAGAGCATCATAGAGCTTCTTCATATCTAAGTATAACTGACATAAATATTTACCCAGTTCTCACCCTTCTGCCCTCTTGTACTTTACTGGCAGACAACTTCCCTCCCCCACCTCCTCCTCTGCACTTAAAACTGGATAATTTCCAACAACCTGTCAGGCTGCTTTAATCTCATGCATTTTATGCAATATGTTAAGATCTCAAAGCACTGTGATAAGTGCTTTGTATGTATTGTAGTATTTCTACAGGTGTTACATAAGCAACTATGTCTTCTGATACTGCAGTGATGGAGAGTATTATTGACAACAAAGCTCAAATGTGTGCACAAAAGGACCTAATAGCTGCACAAATGCATGCATATCATTAAATATGACAGGGGTTTTATTCCATCCATGACGATAACCTGTATAGTAAATGACAGTGTACACATTATATTGTACTATATTAGAGAATCTCCAGCAGCATTCCTTTCATGTAACATCTGCTGTTACTAGGCTGTGCAATTAATCGAAAACCCCCTAAGATCACAAAAACAATGTTATTGAGAATAGCGATTATTTTGCACATTACGTTTTGCAAGTAAACTCTTATTTTGTCTTGTGTTCTGAAGAGGAATACAAAAAGTCAATGTGTAATCGTGTTAAATCATTTTTTTCATAATCATCGAGCAGCCCGAGCTGTTGCCGTTTACAGCTCGCAGATAGTTTCCTTAATTAAACTCTTATTGTGTTCCCTCCTTTTAACTACCTTCACTGGCAAACAGCTTCACTAAAAAGTTCAGGATGTTTTACAAGGTTGTTCTTGGTATCATAGGTCTCATTTAAATAATCAAACGCTGAACGAAGAACACAGAAGAGCTCAGACGACCCTACAGAGCGTATAACATGCTCATTTAATCAGTCAGGTCTTACCTTAGGTATGCAGGACAAGTTGAGCTGCTTGATTTGCTCTGTAAGGTGATCAACCTCTTTACTTTTATATTTGACATTGTTTCTCACGACTTCCAATTCTCCGCTAAGCCTCATCTTGTCCACCAGGAGTCTCTCCTTCTCCTCGTCGTGTTTCTGCTGAAGTTTGCCTAAGTTCTGTCCGTGCTGCAGGATCAGGCCTGTGCGGTTCATGGTGCACCAGCGGTAGTCGTCAGACAGTCGCCAGTTCTCTGCCTTCAGACGGCTGCTTTCTGCCTGGATGGCTGACACCTGTCCTCCCACACTATCCAGATAACGCTGGAACTTGTCCTCCACTTCCATGGACAGGCTGGTGCAATTGGTGCGGATCTGCTCCAGGTGGTCCCTCTGTTTGGGACAGGTGAGCTGGAAGGCGATGTGCGAAGGGAAGAGGGAACTGATCTTCTCTAGGAAAGCCTTGGAGACATTGGAAATGCCACTCAAGGAATGGGCGAAGTCATCTTTGCATTTCTGCCTAAAGAACTCCACCTCCTTTTCATGCGTGGATTTGTCCCTCCGCAGACGGATGGCCTCCAAGCTAATGGTGTCTCTCTCTTTGGCGGTCTGGTCCATTTCCATCCTCATCCTCTGCGTTGTTTGTGTGAAGTTGGACTCCACAAGGTCAAGCCTGGCTTTCAGTCGTTCACTCAGCAGCCCACAGTTGCAGTTATCTGTATGTTGAACTGCTTAGAAAAAACAATAATGACAGAAGAGAACAGAAGTAGACAGATCTATCTTTCTCTAAGTGGCAGTTTTTGAACTGCAGGTGAGAAATAGAGAAATAGGGACAATAGCTCAATAGTCTCATTTAAGTATTTGATTATTTTTGGGATTGCACTGAAGAAATGTCATACTTACATGTGGTTGGGCATCGGGCGATGTTCTTGTAATTGTTCAACTCTTTATTGCAGTCTTGCTGTTCATATCAGTGAAAGAAAAGGTGTTTTAGGGATTTGTTCTAGACCAGTTGCAAAATGTAGGAAAAACTATTTAGAATGTACAGTTTACCTTAGTCATTATTAACCAAAATGATTGTGTTTTTTAATGTCTTACAAATACTCTGACATGTGGGTTCAACACTTAAGTGCTACATGTAATAATTATAACAGAAAATAATCTGTTGGGTTGCCTCTTGTTCGGAAAACTATAAAGGAATATCTCAAAACTACATTTTACAGTCCTATTTATTGAAATACAAATACAA